>NW_007257484.1:91989-101799 GCF_000164805.1 Carlito syrichta | reverse complement strand
TGAATGTTTGTTCCAGTGTGGCCTCTGTTTCTCTCTCTGCCTCAGGAAGGCCAATTACTCTTAGGTTCAGTCTCTTGAAGTGATCATTCATCTCTTGAAGGTTTTGTTCTGTCTTTTTGAGCTTCTTTTCTATGCTTTTGACAATTTGGGTTAGTTCTGTGTTTTGGTCTTCGAACTCTGAGATTCTTTCTTCTGCTTGGCTAATTCTGCTTTCCATGCTTATTGTTTGTTATTTATTTCCATCACAGTATTTTTTACTGCTGTTATTTCTGTCATCAGCTCCTTCCTATTTTCCTCTCGTCTCTCCTCAATTTTTTTAATTCTCTCTATTAATGTCTTGATGTCGGGGTTTGCTGCATGTGAGCAGTCATTCTGGGGGCTCTTCATTGTCTGTGTTCCAGAATCTCTTTTCTCAGTGTCTGATCCCCCAGGGGTCTGTGTGAGACCTATACTCTTCTTTTGGTTTTTCTTCATTTGTGCGAATCCCCCCACACACACTTTTTCCTTCCCTCCACATCACCATCTTCTTTAATTCTGTTATTCAGGGGTAAGGGATTGCTTTTACTTCTGTTTGTTCAATCTCCTATTCTTTATGTATGCCCTCTTACTTTGTTCAATTCTGGAGTTGCACTGTAGGTTGGGGGTGGTCCTTTTTGCAGTTTTGAGATTTACTTAAGGGGGAAGCTGTGATTCAAAATCTATCTTCAGGTCCTGATATTCGCTGACAGGTGTATGGATAATCTGAAACCCACTTCCCACTGCCTTGGAATCTGTCCAGGCAGTGGGGCTGTAGTTTTACTCCCTGAAATAAAATGTGGTTAGCAGAGGGAAGAGAATGGAGCAGACAGTGGGGGGAAGAGGAGGGTGGAGAGAGAGAGGAGTAAAGGGGGAAGTAGACGACTGTACCAACAAATGGAGAGAGAGAGACCCAAACTGAAACAGATAAAAACAATAGACCATGGCTACAGACTAACCAACTCCCATATAAAAAAAAAAATAAAACATACAAGGATGCTAACATACAAGCTAACCAACCACCTTATTGGTGTGCTGTTCCTCTATACAAAGATATGGTGTACAGAGAGGAGAAAAAAGAAGAAAAGGAAGAGGAAAAGAAAAAAAAGGAAAAAGGAACAAAACAGTCGGAATAGAATTAAATCATTAAACTAACAGAAACAATCGAGCACACTCTGAGACTTTTCGTTTAAGTCCAATGTCCTTTCAGCTCTGATTTCCAGCTGTCTTTTCAAGCTGGTAAATTAGTTTGCAGTTAGGGTCAGTTGCCCCTGGCCTGCTGTGAAGGATAGTTCAGATAACCCTCAATTCACCACTCAAATCTGTCCTGTGTCTGTTTTTCAAGCTTGTTTCTTCCGTTTTGGTGTTGTTACCTTGAATTGCCAGCAGGTGGTGCTATCTCAGCTTCTCGCCCCAGATTGGGTGGAGCCGGACAGGAGTCAGGCGGAGGCTGGAGATGGGAGCCTGCTTCAGGGCACACAGGAGGAGACCCATGGCCGGCAGGATCTCACGGTGGCAGCAGAGGTGGCAGTGATCCCAGCAGATCTTGCCTGCTAGGGCTTCAAGGATTGAAGTCATGGATCGCCTTAGGCATGGGTGGTGTGATGTACTATGGCTGGCACGGAGGCCACGGCGGCATGGTAGCTGCCGTGTCTGTGGCTGCAGTGGCTGTCCAGACCGCCATGATGCCCTAGCGGTGGCAACGGCTGAGCTCCGTGTGAAGAGCAGGCTGCTGACATTGGAATCTGCAGCCCCCAGGGAGAGAGCTAGAGACCCTCTGTGTTTTCCTTTGCAGAAGGTTTCATAGACCAGGCTGTCTCGTCGCCATCTTGCTGGAAGTCCCAATTTTATTAATGTCGACCTTAAGCACTATAAAATTTACTGTGAGCACAACTTTGACTCTATCCTAGAGATTTTGATAACTTGTTTCATCGTTGCAATTCATTTTAAGAAATTTTTAAATTTCCATCTTGATTTAATTATTGACCCAAGGAACATTCAGGTGCAGATTGTTTAAATTCCATTTTGTGTGTGTGGTTTTGTGGGTTCTTGGAGTTAATTTCTAGTTTTATTCCACTGTGGTCTGAGAAGGTGCTTGATATGATTTCAATTTTTTTTATTTATTGAGACTTGATTTGTGGCCTACCATATGGTCTATCATGGAGAATGTTCCATGTGCTGATGAGAAAAATGTATATTCTGTAGTTTTGGGGTGGAGCACAGACATCTGTTAGTCCCATTTGCTGTTACATACTGTTTAATTCCAATTCTTTCCTTTTAGTTAACCTTGTGCAACTGGATGATTATATGCCATGAGGATGACCTTTTTGCAATGAATCTTCTGGCAGTTCTTCAGGCTTCTTTTATCTGGATGTTTAAATCTCTGGCAAGACCAGGGAGGTTTTTCTCCATTATTCCCTCAAATAGGTTTTCCAAACCTACTGTTTTCTTTTCTTCCTCAAAAACAACTATGATTATTAGGTTTGGACATTTCACATAATTTCACATTTCTTGGAGACTTTGTTTCTTTCTCTTGATTTTTTCTTTATTGTTTTACTAGGTTCAAAAGTCTTGTCTTCAAGTCCTGAGATTTTTTTCTTCTACTTCTTTCTATGTTTTCTTTTTCTATGTTTTCTTGTTCTGGTCTATTGTTAAAATTTTCCACTGCATTTTATACTTCCCTAAAATATTCTTCCATTGCCAGAATTTCAGCTTTTTTTTTTTCTTTTTCTTTTTTAAGGTGTTTAACTCTTTGGATAAATTTTCTTTCATGTGTTGAATGACTTTTTAAATTTTTTTTTTATATTGGTTTTCAACTTTCTTCTGAATCTCCCTGAGAAATTTTGTAATCAACCTTTTGATATCTGCATCTGGAATTTTTAAAATTTCATTTTGATTAGGGTTCATTGCTGAAGAGTTAGTGTTGTCTTTTGGAGGTATTGGAAAACTCTTTTTTTGTATTGTCAGAATTATTTTTCTGGTTCCTACTCATTTTTATAGACTGTTTCTTCTTATCTGAGGTTGGCAGGGGGCTGATACAGGAACTGTAGAGTTGTCTTGGTTATATATAGACATGGTATGGTGAATTTGTCAATTTCCAGCTATTATAGTTCTTTGCTGGGTACCTGCACTGACTCATGGCATCCTGGGTGGCTGGAGTGGCTTACAAGTTGTGTTAGCTAGGTTTTGAGATCAAGTCTCTTCCAAAGCTAACATATTATACCAGATGTGTTGAGTTTTGCTGTTGACCTCCAGCCAGGAAATAGCAATTGTAGAAGAAAGTCAGCTGTGATGGTTACTGTAGGGTTTCTCCATGGCCAGTGATGCTCTATGGATGTGCCCAACAAACCTATGCAGAGGGTGAGGCTCTGGGAATTACCCAAGTTCTCTGTTTTGAACCCCTGAGGAGAGTTCAGGGGGAAAAGGAGTTCAGCCATCCATCTATAAGCACTCTTGACTATTCCGGTGGGAATTAGAGGGGAATCTCTGGCCACTGGTTAATGCTTTTGAGCAGGATGAGAACAGAAGAGCTTACTCAGAGAGAAGAGGTGCCATAGCTCCTTACCTTACCCTCTGACAGTCAACATTAAGAATTTCAAAGTGGAGGAGGAGCTTAAGATGGTGGCTGACAGGTCAAGCTGTAAAAATCTCCATGGAGGCAAGTGACAATAGGGACTCTCCATGTGAATAGGTGGGCACTGGTGGGAGCATGAAGATCCATCTGAGGGGATACTTGGCCTGGGTATCCCCTCTGAGGGTGATTGCAATCTCCCATCACCCTGAAATTAGAGCTCAGCTCCCAAGAACGCCATAGAAACATCTACTGCAGAAACGTGCCTGAGAAAAGCCTGCTGAATTCATCTGATTCTCAGCACCTGGTGCCCGGCACACACCATCACCTGGCATGCCAGATGGCTGGAGTGCAGGATTTGATTTTGGAGAGAGAGCATTGGGGGAATCCAGAGAGAGAAATACATGCCTGGTAAGGAACCACCCACTGCAGCCATTTTGCAGGCAAAAACTTGCATTGCTCCGTCCAGCTGCTCCCACCAGCCTCCAACCTGTTGCCTAAGCAACCCACAAACAATTGCCTCACAGGTGCTCCATTAGCATTGAAATAGGATAGAGACCTAACAAGGCGCTGGAAGGGGCTGCTGTTGCAACCCAGAAAGCCAATCTCTGTGAATGGCAGATCAACTACTCAGGGCTGGATTGTGGTCCAGAGGAAATATCCTGAGAGCACAAACTTCAGAGGGACCTGAGAGTGCTGAGTTCCAGGCGCCCCACCCCCTACCTTGATTCAACTGTGGGACAAAGGGTGTGGCCAGAAAAGGAGGAGAAAGAACTCCAAAGAGATTAGTGGTGAGTCCTGGCTGACACAAATACCTTGCTCCCCAGCAATCCTCTGAATGACAGACCCACATAGCTGGTACACGACTGAGAGGGTTCAAACCCAGATGGAGCCTGGACATCAGTTGCAATAGGAAAACCCTATTCTAGGATAGACCTGGCTGGGGCAACCTCATGAGAATACATACCTGGGGAAGAGACTATCCAGTACATCCCCACCAGAGATCTCTCTGACCATAGGAGAGTGGGAGGGGAGGACCACAGCCCCATCCACCTCATTGTCCCTCCTCCTTCCCTGCTCCACTCACTGAGGAGAGAGTGAAAGAGGTGGCTCTGCAGGAGAGATCTGATTAGAAGAACAACTACAGAGTCTGCCACAAGAGAACAAGTTTTCTTGTCTCTGTTTTTGTTTTGTTCTGTTTTTCTTTTTCAAATTTTCAATTATTTTTTAATTTAAAAAATTTTCTGTTAGTTCATCTATTTTTAAAATATTTCCTTTGTGCATGAATGCATATGAGGCTTTGAACTGCACCCCTCCCATTTTTTTCTTTCTTTTCTTTCTTTGTTTCTTTCTGTTTTTATTTGTCATTCTCTGTCTATGTGTGTATGTGAATGATTGAGTATTCATCCTTTGATTTTGCTGTTAGTTTTTGCTCTTTTGTTCTTCTGGGTTTTTTTAATTCATTTTTTAACAGTTTAAGAGATGTGACTATATGTGTGAGGTATTAGGGTTCCACCTGAATCTTCCCACCTTTTTTTTTCTCTTTTTTTTCTGTTTCTTTATTCTCCTCCCTTTAGTCTTCTTGTCTTTCTTCTATATTTACTTCATACTAGACATGTGTGTGTTTAGTTTTCTTGGGGCTTTTCTGTTCTTGTGGTTTGTTTTGTCTCACTTTGTTATTATTGCAGATTGTTTTGTGGTGTGGGTTGGTTTCTGTTTTGTATTGTCATATAGAGTAGTGGTGGGGAGTGGATCTCAGGGAAAACACACCACAATAAGTGAACATTTCAAATTGAGAGTAGCATCTGACTCCTAGCGCCCCATTCCCCACTTTACTTGGATTTCAAAAAACTACAAGAGACAGCAAAACTTCCTATCCACCATCCTATTTCAAAACAGAACAAATCTAGAGCCTGGATCAGGGAAGAATAGAGGACTGAGCAAACATCAGAAGGGAAAGCCTCTCCCACTGACACTGAATAACAGAACTAAAGATTAAAAAAAAGAAAAAAGAAGAAGATATCTGTCACAAATGAGGAAAAGCCAATGGAAGACCTCAGGCAATTCCAAGTCCACCAAAGACAAAACTCCTGAGAAATCAGACCTTGGTGTCCAAACAATGGAAGTCACCAATGACTGGCCCTAGAATATGACAGGGATCAGGGAATGGTTGGAAAGAGTGAATAAGACTCAAGAAATACAAGATGCAACACTGAGAAACCTGTAACAGAGATTCTGGGAATAAAAAACTTCATCCAGGAAATAAATAGCAAGATGACAAGCATGGAAAGCAGAATCAATCTAGCTGAAGAAAGAATCTCAGAACTTGAAGACCAGAACATGGAATTAAACTGATCTGTAAAAACATAGAAAAAAGACTCCAAAAGAAGAAACAAAGTCTACAAGAGATGTGTGATTTATCAAGAGGCCAAACCTACATCTGATTGGTATCCCCGAAGAAGAAAGAGAAAATGAAAACAACTTGGAATAAGTATTCCAGGAGGTAATCCAAGAAAACTTTCCCCATTTCACCAGAGATGTGACCAGCCAAGCACTAGAGATACAGAGAACCCCCACAAGACATCAAATGAGAAGACCAACCCCTAGACACATAGCAATTCACTTACACAAAGTAGCACAAAAGAAAAAATCCTAAAGGCAGCAAGAGAGAAAGATCAGACTGCCTACTGGGGAAAACCAATCAGAATAGCAGCAGACCTATCAGCAGAAACACTACAAGCAAGAAAGGACTGGAGGCCTATATTCAAAATCCTCAAAGATAAGCAATTTAAGCCAAGAATTTCCTATGCAGCCAAGCTCAGTTTCATCAGTGATGAAGAATTAAAATCCTTCTCAGACATCCAATCCTTAAGAGATTATGCAGCTTCCAGACAAGCTCTACAGGAGCCACTTAAAAAGGTATTGAGCACAGAAGAAAGAAAAAAAGAATCACTACACACTTCCCAAGGAACAGCAGAGCACAGAATCAACAGAGAATACAGCACAATAAGAAACCTGAAAACACACACATACATTAACCTCAAAGCCAAAAGAAAACAAGCAAGCAAAGAAAAAACTTTATAAGAATCTCATGGCAGGGATAAGCAATCACATTCCAATATCAGCCTGAATGTGAATGGACTAAATGCACCACTGAAAAGACACAGAATGGCAGAATGGATAAGAAACCATGACCCCATTATTTGATGCATCTAGAAGATTCATCTCACTACAAAGGATGCACACAGACTCAAAGTTAAAGGACAAAAAATGAGTTTCCAGGCAAATGAATCACAAAAGAAGGCAGGAGTAGCAATCTTAATACCAGACTAAACAACCTTTAAGCTATCAAAAATTTAAAAAGATGCAAAAGGGCACTACATAATTATAAAAAGTTCAATCCATCAACAAGAAATATTCATCCTAAACATATATGTACCCAACACAAGAGCACCAGCATTTATAAAGCAACTACTAAATAAACTAAAAAAAGATATTGACTCTAACACAATTAGATAGATCATCAAGGCAAAAAATCAACAAGGGGATCCAGAACCTAAACTTGAGACTTGACCAAATGGACCTAACAGATACCTACAGATTATTCCACCCAACAACCACAGAATATACATTCTACTCATCACCACATGGAACATATTCCAAGATTGATCACATCCTTGGCCATAAATCAAGCATAAACAAGTTCCTTAAGGCTGAAATCTTGCCATGCACATTCTCAGACCACAGTGGAATAAAAATAAATATAAAAAAACCCAACAACACTTCCCCCAAAGCCCACAAAGACATGGACATTAAATAGCATGATGCTGAAAAACAAATGGGTCAACACTGAAATCAGAAGAGAAACTGAAAGATTCCTTGAAACAAATGAAAATGAAGAAACATCTTACCAAAACATCTGGAATGCCATGAAATTAGTTCTCAGAGGAGAATTTATATCTCTATGAGCACACATCAAGAAAATGGAAAGATCACAAGTGGGGAGCCTAACAAATCACCTAAGGGAGCTGAAAAGAGAAGACCACCAAAACTTGAACTTTAGCAGAAGAATCCAAATCACAAAAATAAAAGCACAAAAACAGGGCATAGAAGACAAATATATTATAAAAAACATCAACAAAACAAAAAGCTGGTTCTTTGAAAGAATTAACAAGATGGATGGGCCTCTAGCCAGAATGACCAAGAAAAAGAGAGAAAAAGCCCAACTAAACACAATTAGAAATATAAAAGATCAAATCACAACTGACCCCGAAGAAATACAAAGGATTATCAGAGATCACTATGCACACCTATATGGAAACAAACTTGATAACCTAGATGAAATGGAGGACTTTCTGACATCACACAATCTCCCCAGCTTAAAACAAGAAGACATTGAGACACTAAATAGACCAATAACAACCCAGGAAATTGACTCTATCATACGAAGACTACCTGCCAAAAAAAGTCCTGGACCAGATGGCCTTCCAGCAGAATTCTACAAAACATACAAGAAGGAGCTGATACCCAATCCTACTGAAAGTATTCCAGGAAATTGAGAAAGATGGAATTCTCCCCAAATCATTTTACGAAGATCACATCACACTGATACCCAAACAGGGAAAAGATCCAACAAAGAAAGAGAACTACAGGCCAATATCCCTTATGAACATAGATGCAAAAATCCTCAACAAGATTCTAGCAAATAGGATCTAAAAACATATCTCAAAAATCATCCACTATGACCAATTAGGCTTCATCCCCAGGATGCAGGGCTGGTTCAACATTCACAAGACCATAAATGTCATTAAATACATCGACAGATGTAAAAACAAGAACCACATGATAATCTCATTAGATGCAGAAAAAACTTTTGATAAAATCCAGCGTCCCTTCTTGATAAAAACCCTGAAACACCTAGGTATAGAAGGAGCATATCTCAAAATAGTAAGCACCATCTATGACAAACCCACAGCTAACATATTGCTAAATGGACAGAAACTAGAATCATTTCCCCTGAAAACTGGAATAAGACAAGGCTGCCCACTCTCACCCCTCTTGTTCAATATTGTGTTGGAAGTCCTAGCTCGAGCAATTAGACAAGAGAAGGACATCCGGGGTATCCAAATAGGAAAAGAGAATT
Source organism: Carlito syrichta (assembly GCF_000164805.1). Taxonomy (NCBI): domain Eukaryota; kingdom Metazoa; phylum Chordata; class Mammalia; order Primates; family Tarsiidae; genus Carlito; species Carlito syrichta. Next base: position 93,070 of record NW_007257484.1, on the reverse strand, counting down.
CAAGTTATCCCTCTTTGCTGATGATATGATTCTATACCTTGAAAATCCAAGAGAATCTGTCAAAAACCTGCTTGCACTGATAAAAGACTTTGGCAAAGTCTCAGCGTACAAAATAAATGTGCAAAAGACAGCTGCATCCCTATACACCAAAAACAAGCAGGCAGAGACTCAAATAAAAAGCACAATCCCATTCACAATAGCCACCAAAAAAATGAAATACCTCGGCGTCTTCCTAACCAGAGAAGTGAAAGACCTTTACAATGAGAATTACAAAACACTGCTCAAAGAAATCCAAGAAGACACAAACAAATGGAAAAATATCCCATGCTCATGGATAGGAAGAATCAACATTGTTAAGATGTCCATCCTAATAAGGGCAATCTACAGATTCAAGGCAATACCCATTTAGTTACCAACATCATTCTTCCTGGACCTGGAAATGACAATACCAAAATTTATATGCAAACATAAATGACTACAAATAGCCAAAACAATCCTTAGTAAAAGAAACAAAGCAGGAGGTATCACACTTCTAGTCTTCAAACTTTACCATAAGGTTACAATAATGAAAACAGCCTGGTATTGGTACAAGAACAGGCACATAGATGAATGGAACAGGATAGAGATTCTGGAAGCAAAGCCTCAATTTCTCAACCAATTCATCTTTGACAAAGCCTCTAACAAACAACCACTGGGGAGAGGAGAACCTATTCAGTAAATGGTGCTGGGAAAACTGGCTGAACACATGCAGAAGATTGAAACAGAATCCTACCTATCACCATACACAAAAATTAACTCTAAATGGATCAAAGATATAAATGTAAAACCTCAAACTGTAAGAACCTTAGAAAATGCAGGAGACACTCTTATGGAAGTTGGAACTGGCAACCGATTCCTGATCAAAACCCAACGTGCCCAGGTCATAAGAGATAAGATAGACAAGTATGACCTCATTAAACTGACAAGCTTCTGCAAAGCCAAAGAAACTATCAAGAAAGCAGGGAAACAGCCCACAGAATGGGAAAAAATATTTGCCAACTGTTTATCTGACAAAGGCCTAACATCTAGGATCTACAAGGAA
>NW_007257484.1:89209-91840 GCF_000164805.1 Carlito syrichta | reverse complement strand
AGACATGAATAGACACTTCTCAAAAGAAGATATACAGGCAGCCAACAGACACATGAAAAAGTGCTCAGCCTCACTCATCATTAGAGAAATGCAAATCAATACCACATTGAGATACCACCTAACCCCTGTAAGAATGGTCATCATTAATAAACAACAACAGATGCTGGGGAGGATGTGGAGAAAAAGGAACACTTCTTCACTGCTGGTGGGAATGCAGACTAGTACAACCTCTTTGGAAGACAGTGTGGTGATTTCTAAAAGAACTAGAAATTTACTTTCCATATGACCCAGCAATTCCCCTATTGGAAATATACCCAGTGGAACTCAAATCATTCTACAAAAAAGATACCTGCACATGTATGTTTGTTGCCGCTCTATTCACAATAGCAACAATATGGAACCAACCGTGTTGCCCATCGAAGCTGGACTGGATAAAAAAAATGTGGTACATATACACAGTGGAATATTATGTAGTCATAAAGAGGGACAAATATATGAACTTTGCAGCAAATTGGATGGATTTGGAGTCAGTCATAGTCAGTGATTTATCACAGAAACAAAGAACTGAGTTCTATATGTTCTCACTCATAAGGTGACCTTGAACAATTATAATGCTATAAGAAAGAGATTGACAGTAGCAGAAAACTGTCAGTGGAAGGGTGGGGGGTGTGGTTGGCAGTTGAGAGAAACTGCTAGGGAGGGAGGGGCATACCTCATCAACAAGGGTACCTGCATGATCAATGTTTGTATAACTACCCCTGATTTGTACCCCACATCTTTATAATAAATAAGTAAATATAATTTTAAAAAAAGAATTGAACAGAAAAAAAAAGAATTTCAAAGTGAAGCCAATCTCAGACCCTCAGTTGTTCTCAAACAGTCTACCCTAGCCAGAAATTATCTGCCACTGCAAAGTTTGCCTTTTGGGCCTATGCCCTCCCAGGTCATCTAAAGTTCAGTCATGCAAGGGTTGAGTTCCTAGAACATGACACTTGGGGATGCTCAGGACTTCTTTTTTCTTTTTTCCCCTGGACTATTTCATGTGGTTTTCAGCAAAGCATGGGTGTGGGTAAGGCAGTTTTCCCTGGGGCAGACTGCAGTCCCTCAAAGCTCAGGAGTTCTTCCAAGTCCACAGTTGGAGCACAGAACTCCTGATTTCCCCTTATTCGTCATCCCACTCTGTCTGGAAGCTGCCAGTAGCTTGTAGTGTGATCCTGAAGAGAATCTGGTTAGTTCCAGTCTAGGTCAATTGATTTTTCTCTTCTTTGCATTATGTGATTATTATCACTTCTTTGATGAGTTTGTGGGACATGCTGCTGGTCCTGTTCATCTCTAGGTTCTGAGGAAACTTTCTCTATCTTGGTTTATTCCATGGGAGAAACACACTGCAGCTGCCTCATGATAACCAGTCTTAATCTAATATATGCTTTTTTAATTTTATGTAGAGTCAAAGTCTTGCTGTGCTGCCTAGGCATCTCAAACTCATGGTGTCAAGCAATCTTCCTGTCTTGCCCTCCCAATGTGCTGGAATTACCAGTGTGAATCACCATGGCTGGCCCAAATATACTTTTTATCACACAATAAGTAGATTGTAAAAAGTACTTATGTAAATTAATATTATTTTATTGTTAGATATAACATTGCAGGCTCATGAGAGAAAATTTTAATAATACAGGGAAAAAAAGTCATCACATGCAATGTGACTAACTGGAAATTTCTCTCCACCTCTCTCTCGCTCTGTCTGTATGTGTGTGTGTGTGTGTGTGTGTGTGTGTGTGTGTGTGTGTGTGTTTGTAATAGTACAGGGAAAAGAGTCATCACATACAATGTGACTAATTGGAAATTTCTCTCCACCTCTTTCTCACTCTGTCTGTATATGTGTTTGTGTGTGTGTTTGTATCTCTCTCTCTCCAATTATTTTTCTAAGTACATAAATATATATACACTATATGCGCACGATGATTTTATATTATATATGTGATTTGCAATTTTTTAATATTGCCATCTATTGTGAACGTATTTCAATAAATAAGTAAATATATTTATTAAAAATATATATGATTACTACCTTTATTGCTGACATGTATTTGACAATTATTATTGTATATAATGATTATTTCTTTTAAAAAATCTGCATAATGAAACTTTGTATACCTGACTGAATTATACCCCACATATTTAAAATAAAAAAATCTAATATATGAATTACTGTGTTGAATATGTATATGTATACATATTTTTCTAATTACTTCTTAAGCTGTTTTCTGAAAGTATGATTGCAGAATGACATAATGATAATAATAATAATATCTTACTATATGCTTTAAATGCATTCATGCAATACTTGCCTTATATGTATTTACTGGTTTAATCCACAGAACAAACCTATGAGGTAGATACTAAGATACTGACACTTAAGAAAGCTAACACCACATTTGACTGAGTTAAATGGTATCAATTGTCTGAAGCATCGTTATCATGTGCAAATAACAAACAAATATTGCCAATTCATTTCTGAGAAATATTTAAATACATATGCTCAAATTAATAAAGTATGGTAACTTGCTCATGATTCTACAGTCTTTTTTTTTTTTTTTGAGTTGGAGTCTCACTCTGTCGCCCAGACTGGAG
>NW_007257484.1:67115-88852 GCF_000164805.1 Carlito syrichta | reverse complement strand
TGCGCCTTTGCGAGGCTGAGGTGAGTAGATTGCCTGAGCCCGCGGGTTCGAGACCCGCCTTGGCAGCGAGACCTCATGTCTACAATAAATCCAAAAAAAAAAAAAAAAAAAAATTGTACTCATATTTCTGTCTTTTAATACTAGGTTGACCACCAGAGAGGTTGAAGTTATTTACATTTCCCCAGCACTGTTAAAAGATTAACTTGTTTCTGTGTGTCTTGGCTAATATTAGTAGCAAGAAAGATTCTCTTTTTCAGTATGAATGGTTAAAAATATTTTAGTTTGCATATATTTGAGTGCTCACGGGGTAAATATTTTTGTCATGCATTTATTGATCCTTTTGTATTTGATCACTTAAAATTTGTAGTTTTTCATTTATCTTTTTACATATTATCTTTTTTACATACTAAGAATATTAGCAATTTGTTCAATATTGCAAATATTTTTCATTTACTACTCTCTTTTCAACTTTGTTTATAATGTGCTTTTAAATATAAACTCAAATCTATATAATTTTTCTTTCATAACTATAGCTTTAAGTATAACCCATCCTCATTTAAATATTGTTAACTTTTGGCAACATACATTTCTTAAATCTGTATGCAATAATCAGGAATCAACGTTTACTGATAAAAGAATAAATAATTTGCAAGACTATGGATAGTTTATAAAATTTAAGAAAAACAGAAAAATCAAATTTGAAAACCAAACAGGAACCAAGAGGCATGTTGGACAGAGGGACAGGCAAAATTATTCTAAAGGAAATCTCTGATGAGGATCCCAAAGCTGCAAGTGATATTGTGTACCGGATGCTGTAAATTTACGCCAATAACCATAATAAGTAGATTTTGTTGTTACTACAAACTAATTTCACAGAATTTATTTTACAGTGGGATGTATTTGTCAGATTTAAAGTTCTGTCCAAGAGGGACTCATGAATTGAAGAGAGATCCATATGCACATAGTAAATCAGCTATCTAGATTTTAGTGATTTCATAGTTTGAGGGTGCTTATATGTCAAGAATGCAAATTATTATTTAAACATGAGACTTGTAAAAGACACTTAAAATGTAAGAACACAAGTTTATGCACTATAAACCTCCCAAAAATTATGACTTATGTCAACATACTAATTAAAATATATGTTAATGAGGGAAGGATTATTAAAGAGAAAAATGTTTCATAATGAAGATAGGTCAATTTTTCTGAAAGATATAGTTCAAAACCAGTACAAATACAAAAACATAGCTTCAAAATATATAAAGTAAAAATTTTACACTACTGGGCAAAATACATAAATTCTCAATGATGTTGAGTGATTTGAATACACTTCCCTTAATAACTGATAGAAAAAGCAGAGAGGTCATCGAGAATATAGGAGGCATGAGATCTAAACAATATGATTAAAAACTTTAACCTAATTGAAATGTATAGAAACCAAACTCAATAGTAACAGGAAATATACATTTGTTTCAAGTGCACATAAAATATATCTCAAAAACTTCAAAGCATTGAAATAATTCAAAAAATGTTTTCTGACCAAAGCTAACCTGAGAGAAATGAATAAAATTTTATACCAAAAAAACTGCAAATGTTTGAAAATCATCAATATACTTCAGATAACTCATAGGCCAAGTAAGAAATTACAATGAAATTTGAAAATATTTTGAACTGATTTGTAAATATGATGTATCAGAACTTGTGAGAGTCAGTTAAAGCGATGCTTAGAAGGATATTAAAAGCATATGTTTTAAAAATCTAAGATTAAAAATCAACCAGCCAAGATTTTATATTAAGAGATTAGAGAGATAAATCAAATCTAAAGAAAGTAGAGGTAAATTACAATAAGAAGCAGAAATTAGTACAATAGAGAACAAAAAAACAGAAAAGAAAAATCAAGATAATAAAAATTTTGTTATTTTAAATGATTATAAAATTTATTATCCCTAGAAAGATGAAGAAAATAAAGTAACATAAGTGGCCAATATTAACATTAAAATGATCATTGAATAAGAGTATGAACAATCTTATGGGAATAAATGTGAAAATTCAGATGAAACCGATTAGTTTCTCAGAAAACACGTTATCACAACTCTGCACAAGAATTAATAATAATGGATATGCTATATGTATTAAAGAATTGTGCTATGGTTTGCACCCCTAAATTCATACATCCCTTCAGATTCATGTCATCAGTGTTATGATATCAAGAGATGGGGCCTTTGGGTAATGATTAGATCATGAGAATTCTATCATTATGAATGAGATTAGTGCCCTTGTAAAAGTGACTCCAGAGAACTGCTTCTACCACATGATGACATAACCAAAAATAATCATCTGTGAACCAGATGCCAAATCCACTGGCACTTTGATCTTAAAATACCCAGCCTCCAGATCCTTGATAAGTAAATTTCTGGTTTGCATTGGCTATCCAGTCTAAGGTATTTTATTATAGCATACTGAATGGACTAAGAGAAATTTAATTTATTATTTAAAATTTCTCTCGAAGGAAACTCAAAGCCTACTTGATTTTGCCAGTAAATTCTAGCAAAATTTAGTGCAAAAAGAATTCTAATCTTAAAAGACCACACAGAAAAAAGAAAACTACGTCTCATTTATTTTACAAGACCATCTTGTCTTAAGGTTGTACCATCACCTTGGTGTCATTCATGTTGCAAAGTTTCCTATGGAATTAGCTAAAGTTAGAATTCAATTGAGACTACATTTATTTAGCTCCTTCCCATGTCTTATTCTGCTTCCTTTGCTTCCTTTTTTCTGAAAGTATTCCTTTAATAAATCACATGCACCTGAATTTTTGTATTAAGCTATTTCCTTCTAGAGAACCTAATCCAAGACACTTGGTGCCAGAGACAAATTCTAAGGATAAGGTTTTGAAGTTGGATCTCCTACTAGTTAGTTGGCAATGTGACCATTAGTGGTGTGTGTGGAATGTTGATAATCCCCGACATGCTATAGTGAAACATCTGTTAGGATTTTCACCTTGGGGAATTGGGATGTGTTAAAAGTAGACGGGAATGCATTGGCCTGTGTAATATCTCTGGTGCTTGAGAAGTCTAGGGGATAAAGCAATATAAGAACTGTGGAGTTGATTGGATATTGATGAATGCCATTGATACTTTGAAGAGAGATTACAGTCAGTGCAATCTATTACCAATTCAAAGCTGAGAGTCAAAGCTGGAGGGTTTCCTTAGTAGCAGTTAAAGAAACTCTCATCTCCTGAAGCTGGAGATCAGGTCAAACTAAAACTCAGTCTCAAATTTCAATCCTGGCAGGGTTAGAGTTCAATATTGAGATTTGGGATAGGAATATCTATGATATCTTATTTGAGAAGCTTGAACCACAGATTCCCATGGAACATTCTGAGTACAGAATTGGCCCATTCTCCTATTTTTGAGAATAGTGGTTGTCCCTTGCTTGAAATTATTTAAAGTTGCAAATAATTTAGAGTGCCTATATGACAATAATTGCCTTCTAAAAAATTTGCTTACACTTTCTCTCTTGGTCACCAGACCAATAATTAGTGCTAAGTTCCAGTAGGACATGACTGGGGAAATGTTATACCTTCTAAGGGAGCCATGGATTATATGTCCAAGAGTTATGCTAGAACAAATCCACCAGGGAAGACACTGTTTAGACACTTACTTGCAGCATCACTCACCAAGGAAAAACCCTGTAGCTGAAATGGTTAATGAAATACATAAAATAATTGTAATAACTTGCTTGACATAAGTAACTCCATTTTGTTGAAATTCTCCATCTTAACTGCCTAACCTAAAAATGACCCCCCAATGTATACATGTGATTACTGTAACGTTTCCATGACCCACAGCTTTGTTCTGCTGAGTTGTTTACACTGACCGATCATGCTGATCATTTGCGATACTCCCTAGCTACAAGTTCTGTGTAATTGTATGCTTTGTTAACTGAAGTCAGATGTGCCAAGAAATTGTTAGGGAATTACTACTTATAAAACTCCCCCTGCCATGTCCATATAGTTTGTTCTTATATTTTGTTTCTTTTGTTTTTAGTTCCTTGTACCCTCAACCCCCTGCTATGTAGTCTACTTGCAGATTTTACCTATAAAAGTTTCTTGCTGATTCCACTCAGTGTCAAGAGCCTCCTGGCATGAGCCTACTCTTTACCGCATGCTTAATAAAGGACTCGTGATTTGGACTTAGGTGTACTGACATGTCTCTTTCTCACAATTCAGTCATAACATTTGGCAGCCCAGTGAGAATTTTCCACCAGCACAAGCAGCCGCCTCACTCCGACCCTCTTTGGCTGCTAGGAGAGATGAAGAGGAGGTACCTCCTGAGATTCTCAGGCTCCTTAACCTCTCATCTGGCTCTGAGGAGGTAGGAACGACTGCTGGCAGGTACCACCTCAAAAGAACCTGAGTCCATTTACAATCTCCTGGGACATAAGAATTTATTTTTGGTTTTGTTTAATTGCTTGTGTGCATGGTTTTTGTTTCTGTTTAAGAAAGTCATGGCCTGACGAGGTTGCCCTTTGGGCACTATTCATCAGGCCAAGACATTGGCTGAATAGAATCCTCTGATTTTCTGCCCTGAGGTTGTTCCAGAGATCTGTTTTCTGCCCTGAGGTTGTTCCAGGGATCCATCTCTTCTGACTTGGTCCAGATGAGCCCTGTCTGTTATTATGTTTTAATTGTTTATTTTTTGTTTGCTTGTTGCTTGTTATGGGTTCACAGAATTCACAACTTGTCAATCTTCTGCCCAATGAGACCGCTCCTTAGACACTGTTTGTTAAGACAAAACGTTGGCTACAGAGTCTTGGTTTAGTGTCTGGTTTCTGTTTGGGTACCCACTTTGACTTCTGACTGTCTATATTATTTCTATATATCTGTCATCCTTGACCTCTTTCCCTGCTTTGCATTCTTGCTGTGCTCTGCCACAGGGCTTGCTTCTGTTGCACTTTCAGAGTGGTCAGCAGGCCAAAAACTTCTATTAGCCCTTGCTTATCTTTTAATAGTTGGAGGTCTGATCCTCATTAGGTGCCTCCTGTAATTTACTGGTTTTGACAATATCGGATTCTGGGCTTCTAAGCTCTCTGGTACCCTGGACTGTACAAGAAGGAATTTCTCTATCAGGTTTGGGGAGGACTAGAGTGTTCGTCTCTCCAAAGGCAGACTCTGGATTCTCTATGAAAACAATTGACCTGCGTTTAATGTTAAATAGCTCTCTACAGAGTCTCTGGATGTTCATGTTACTTAATCTGTCTGGAAAGTCATTACAGGGACCCCTGGTTATCCTAATCAGTTTCCCTGTATCAACCAATGGTTAAATTTAGTCCAATACCCCCCTCCACAGTTAAAAATATGTTTTATACGGAGACAAATCTTCTAACTTAAAACAACAGGGCACTATATACAAAGGCCCCTGGCTAACTCTTCATGGAAAACTTGTTTTACCTGTTTCTCAAAAGAATGAAATCTTGCCAAAATTTTTAACCTCCCTGGTAAAATCAATCATGCACATTCACCTTCCCACCTGGGATAACTACCAGCAGCTCTTTTTTAACCCTATCTACTGCTAAAAAGCCAGAAGCACATTAAAACTGAGACTAAAAAGTCTGTCCTGGCCTCAGCAGCTGGTACAGAGAAGGAGAGTCAAGAAGTGTTAAAAGAGGTTTTACCCCCTTGCCCTAACTGGGACCCCAACACCTCAGTGGGGTTCAAGGCACTAGATACCTATCACCGGGCTTTATTAGCAAGTTTGAAGGGGGCAGTCCAAAAACCTATCAATCTTTCTAAAACTACAGAGGTTCTCCAGGAACTGGAGGAATCTCCAGCAGCATTACTCCAGTGCCTCCAAGAGGCATTTTGGACTTGTGCACCTTTTGATCCCTTGACTCCCAAGAATGCTTGAGATATTAATTTGGCATTTGTGGCTTAGGCAGCTGTGAACATCCAAAAAAAAAAAAAAAAAGTTGCAGAAGCTGGAAGGCTTCACAGGAATAAATATTTCTCAACTGCTTGAAGTAGCTTAGAAAGTTTTTAATAACCAAGATGCTTAAAAACAGAAACAGGCAGTAGCCAATAGAGCTGCTAGAAGACAGGCCAAAATCCTGGTAATGGCCGTCTGAGCTCCGGGAACTGATTCCAAGCCACCTTAACATCAGGTGTATACTGTACTGGATTTATAGGATGACTTCTTTTCTATCCCTTTGTCCCCTGTCAGTCAACCCATCTTTGCTTTTGAAAGAAAAAAAATCCAAATTCAGGGGATACCAGTTAGCTAACTTGGACCCAGCTACCACAAGGTTTCAAGAACTCCCCAACTCTTTTCAGGGAGGCCTTGCAACAGAATTTTTCAAGGTTCTGTGCCCTACACTCTAAATGTACTCTCTTTCAGTATGTAAATAATCTCTTGCTTGAGGCTGCAGACTTGAATACTTGTTTACAAGGTACTAAGGCTCTGTTACAACTTAGTATCATTGTCAAGACTTGGACTATCATATGTCAATGAAAAAGGCACAGCTCTGCTCAGCCATAGTCTCCTGCCTGGGATACCAGCTAAAAATTGATAAACAAGCCCTGACTTCAGCCCAGAAAGAAACCATTCTTCAAATTCCCATGCCAACCACAAAGAAACAGGCACGGGAATTCCTGGGGGCGGCAGGATATCACTAACTGTGAATCCCAGGATTTGCTGAAATTGCCAAGCCCCTGTACACAGCCACCCCAGGAGATCAGTCCCTAAACTGGACTACTACTGAGGAACAGGCCTTCCAACAGTTAAACACGACTCTGACCCAAGTCCCGGCTCTAGCTCTCCCAGATGTTACCAAGACTTTCCACTTGTTCATTCACGAACAATGAAGAATTGCAAGGGGGTCTTTACTCAGACCTTAGGACTCTGGGAAAAAAAAAACAAAAAAAAACCAACAGTGACTTACTTGTCAGAAAGACTGGACCCAATAGCCTCCAGCTGGCCCTCTTATTTCCGGGCCATTACAGCCATGGCCATGCTAGTTAAGGAAGCAGATAAATTAACTTTTGGCCAAAAACTGGCTTTGACTATTCCCCATGCTGTTGACTTTGCTCCAAGGAGCCTCTGGCCACTGGATGTCAAATGCTTGTATCACCCAATATCAGAGTCTTTTGCTTGACCAACCAAGACTAACTTTCTCTCCTACTCAATTCAGCCACTCTGTTGCCTAATGACAATCCAGAAACACCAGTGCATGACTGTGAAGATGTATTGGACATCTCTCAAGCCACCCAGCCCGATCTTCGGGACACTCCCTTAAGCCAGACTGATGCTGACATATTCACGGATTGTAGCAGCCTGATAATAGAGGGAGTCCACAAGGCTGGTGCAGCTGTAGCCACGGCTCATGATGTAATCTAGTCACAGGTGTTGCCTCAAGGTACCTCGGTTCAAAAGTTTGAGTTAATTGCCTTAACTCAAGCCCTGTGCTGGGGAACAGGAAAGTGAGTAAATATCTTCATGAACAGGCAGTATGCTTTTGCCACACTTCATGTGCATGCCATGATCTCTAAGGAATGAGGTCTTACCTCAGCAGATAAGATTATAAAAACAAAGAAAAAGTCTTAGCCCTCCTAGAGGCTATATGGCTCCTAAAAAGGTAGCTATCATTCATTGACGGGGACACCAGAAGTCTGATGCTCCAGAAGCAACTGGAAACCACCTGGCAGATCAGGCAGATTGAAAGGCAGCAGTACTCCCAATTGAACCCCTGACTATCTTGCAACCCAAGTCAATGAAAAATAAGGGCCCAAACATTTGGATGACATCAGGACCCTAGAATTAAATCCTAGAGAAAAATGGAAAATAAACTTCACTAAAATAAAACCTCCTCAAGTAGGATATGGCTATCTACTGATGTTTATTAATACTTTTTCTAGATCCGTAGAGGCCTTTGCCACCAAAAATGAAACTACACTTACAGTTACAAGGTTTTTATTGAATGAAATTATTCCTACATTTGAGCTCCTCTTCTGTGTTGGCTCTGATAATGGTCCTGCCTTTACCTCAATCATAGTACAGCTGGTTAATCAAGCACTAAATATTAACTGAAAACTACATTATGCCTACCTGCCACAAAGTTCTGGACAGGTAGAACGCATGAATCAAACTCTAAAATATACTTTAACCAAATTAATAATAGAAACCAGTGAAAAATAGGTAAACCTTTTACCTCTGGCTCTCCTTTGGATCCAATGCACCCCATATAAGGCTGGGCTTACCCCATATAAAATCATGTTTAAAAGACCCCCTTTTCTGTTACCCTGGTTGTGAAATACCATTCTAGCAGAAATAACTAATCAATCTCTGTTAAAGTTTCTCCAGTCCCTCTAGCAGGTCCAGGCTGCTATCTACTCCGATGTTCGTGCTGTTTTGCCCACTCCGTCTTCCACGCTTTGCCATCCATTCCAGCCCGGAGACCTGGTTTTCATCAAAAAGTTCCAAAAAGAGGGACTAACTCCTGCCTGAAAAGGACCTTTTATCATCAGCATCACCACCCAAACAGTATTCAAGATCAACGGAGTACTGGCCTGGATTCACCATACACAAGTCAAGAAAGCCAAGAAAATGAACACTAGTTCCATTAACTGTGCTGAGACGACCAGGGACCCTAAATATTCATTCCCTCATCCAACAGAGAATGTCAGCCACCATTCAGCCAACCAGACTGTAACTAAGAACTCCGAAAACCCTCTCAGAATCACCTTTCAACCTACATCTGAACTGTAAAATGCAAATAGACTGGTTATTAATTTTTAAAATACATTGTACTTAATCAATCTTTAACTCTTGTTTTTATTATCCCACTTGCTCTGGCCTTTGGCATAGGTCTTTTAACTGTAGCTCCTTCAGATTAAAAATATGGCAAGGGGACTCTGTTAATGCTATTTTATCTTTCATGAATAAATTCTGTAAAACTTATGCATGTGGAACTTGTTATAATTCCATACCCATGACAAATGAGTTAACAAATTGACTCATGTACAACTAAAAGGGGGGAATGAAATGGCTAAGAAATACATAAAATAATTGCAATAACTTGCTTGACATAAGTAACTCCATTTTGTTGAAATTCTCCATCTTAGTTGCCTGCCTAACCTAAAAAATGACCACCCAATGTATACATGTGATTACTGTAATGTTCCTATGACTACAGACCCACAGCTTTGTTCCCCTGAGTTGTTTACACTGACCAATCATGCTGGCTGTTTGTGATAGTTCCTAGCTACAAGTTCCATGTAATTGTATGCTTTGTTAACTAAAGTCAGATATTATGCCAAGAAATTGCTAGGGAATTATTACTTACAAAATTCCCCCTGCCATGTCCCTATAGTTTGTTCTTATATTTTGTTCCTTTTGTTTTTAGTTTCTTGTACCCTCATCCTCCTGCTATGTAGCCCACTTGCAGATTTTACCTATAAAAGCTTCTTCCTGATTCCAGTCAGTGTCAAGAGCATCCTGGCATGAGCCTACTCTTGACTGCATGCTTAATGAAGGACTCGTGATTTGGACTTAGGCATGCTGTTGTGTCTCTTTCTCGCAATTTAGTCATAACATAGCCACAATCAAAGCTGGTTTTCTCCTAAAATTGTCAGCTCATGACCTGAAGTCAACAATATAGCTCACCACATTGAATAGAAATCTTAACCTTTAGGAAAGGCCTGATCCCTAATGCCAGCTAGCACCACTTTCCAAACCACTCTGGCCACTCAGGTTGGAGTGAGTCAGTAAAGGTACATAGCACAGGGTTGTCACAGCTCTTGAGAAGTTGAGAACCACACCACACCAAGGCTATATATAACCAAGGGAACTCTACAGTGCCTATGCTAGCTGCCTGCCAACTTCAAATAAGAACAAATAGCCTATCCAACTGAGAAGGAACCAGAAAAATAATTTTGACAACATGAAAAACCAATTCTTCAACACCCCAAAAGATCACATGAAATTTCAGCAAGAACCCTAACCAAAATGGAATTTTTGAAATTCCAGACATAGATGTCAAAAGATTGATTACAAAGTTACTCAATGAACTTTAGGAGAAAATTGAGAATCAACATAAATTTAAAAAAAAAATCTATTCAGGACATGAATGAGAAATTATCCAAAGAGATTGACACCTTAAAAAAATAGTTGAAATTCTAGAAATTAATTAATTATTTAGAGAAGTACAAAATGCAGTGGAAAGTTTTAGCAGTAGAATAGTACAAGCAGAAGAAAGACTCTCAGAACTTGAAGACAAGGCTTTTTAATTAACTCAATCAGACAACATTAAAGAGAAAAGAATTAAGAGAATGAAACAAACTGATAGACAGTAATATCTTAATAGTGAGATGTCAACACTCCACTGACAGCAATAGACAGATCATCCAGGCAGAAAATCAACAACAAAAAAAAGCAGAGTTAAACACAACTCTAGAAGAAATGTAACTAACAGACATCTATAGAATATTACATTCTCAAACTACAGAATATACAATTTTCTTATCAGCACATGGAACATTCTCCAAGATAGACTATATGATAGGCCACAAATCAAGTCTCAACAAATTTTAAAAATAGAAATCATATCAAATTCCTTTCCATACCACATGGACTAAAACTAGAAATTAAACTCCAAAAAGAACTCATGAAACCAAGCAAGAATTTGGAGGTTAAACAATTTGCTCCTGAAATATCCTTAGGTCAACAATGAAATTAAGATGAAAATTTAAAAATTCCTTGAAACAAATAAAACAAGTTATCAAAACCTTGGGGACAGAGCAAAATCAGCGCTCAAAGGAAAATTTACAACACTTAAGGCCTGAGTTAATAAGACTGAAAGGTTGTATATAGGAAAACTACATCACACCTCAAAGACCTAGAAAAGCATGAAGAAACCAAACTCCAATCTAGCAGAAGAAAATAAGTAACAAAGATCAGAGCAGAACTAAATAGCATTGAAATTAAAAAAAAAAAAAAAGGATCAATGAAACAAAAAGTTTGTTCTTTGAAAAGATAAACAAAATCAATCGATCACTAATTTGGAAACATAGAGAAAAGACCCAAATCAGCTCAATCAAAAAAGAAAGAGAAGACATTACAACTAATGCAATGGAATTTCAAAAGATCATCTTTTGAAAAAATCATGTGAGACTATTATGAACACATCTATGCAAGCAAACTAGAAAATTTGGAGGAAATGGATAAATTATTAGAAACATATACCCCCACCCCCAACATTTAATCTGGAAAAAATAGAAATTGCCAGAAGCCGCAACCCCCAAAGAGGCAAAATGGAGGTTACCTGAAAACGGGAAAAACACCGACGGGGAGCAGAGCCCCAGTGGGAAGCGGCCATGATGGAGGCGGAGCCCCATGGATCCTATTGAAGGACCCTTTTGGTCTTAAAGGAAGGCCTGCTGAGGCTTGAAAAACACTTCCCTTG
Source organism: Carlito syrichta (assembly GCF_000164805.1). Classification (NCBI taxonomy): domain Eukaryota; kingdom Metazoa; phylum Chordata; class Mammalia; order Primates; family Tarsiidae; genus Carlito; species Carlito syrichta. The sequence continues at coordinate 77,395 of NW_007257484.1, read as the reverse complement.
ATAAACAAAGCAATTAGCTAGCATGTGCAAGGATGTGGGCTTAGCAGTAAACCTATGTATAGAAACGTAAAAAGGGGCTCAACAGCAAAAATTTCCTCCCTGAAGGGACAAGGGAATGTTTTACTACCCCCTTTCCCATGAAGTTTTGCAACCTTTAGCTAAAAAGGAAAAACAAGTACTTCCTCATACCTTTTATAAGTAACAACATCGACAGTTGTGATTGATGAGGAAGTGAGAAACTGAGACAGAGTATCTCCCAAAACAGGTGTTTTTGGGAAAAACAAGTCATAGACATGCCTTTTGATTTAAGAAACAATTAGAAAGAGGGTCAAAATTAAAGTAAGGATTAGAATTAGATAAATAACAGTGATAATTAAAAGATAAATGTTTATTATAGATGTAGGTATTAGTTAAATATAAGTAATAGAAGGAATAGGAAATAATTAAGTTTTAAGATAAACTTAAAATTATACACACTTAATGTAGGTTTAAAATTAAATACATTTAGGATTAGAAGTAAGATTAATTTCATATATAAGTGTAGAGTTAGACTTAAGTTTTGTTTAGAAATATAAAATGTAAAATAGGTGATAAGAAAATAGCAAGTAATATAGATAAGGCAATTAGAATTAAGAAAGTTAAAATTTTAAATTAATTAATATAGAGTATTAAGAATTCGTAGTGGGTAAGATAAGGGTGGTTATATAAAAGAGAAAACAAGTCAATATATTGCTGCTAAAAGTGTATTAAGAAAATAGATTAGTAAAGGAAAAGAAATAGAATAGCGAAGGGAAGAGATTCAGTTGGCCTAGAGGTCACAGGTTATGGCTGATAAATTCTTGGCTGCTGGTGTTTTGTTACATAAATAATGCCACCAGTAGCAGGAAGGAACAAAAAGAAACTTGTAAAGGTCATCTTCCCCATAAACAAAAGGAAAAAACATGATGTAAACATTTAATGTGTAACGTGTATTGCATTTTTGTGGGTACAGGGGTCAGTAAAAAAAACTATATACGCATGTAAGAATTGAATAAAAATTGGCAGAGTCCTGAACTCTACCCAAGAAGTTGACTCCTGTCGTTCTTCTTCGCCGTTCCTGATTCTTCCTATTCAGGCCCTGACTCTCTCCTGGAGCTGGACTCGGATAAGAAATCCTGACCAGACCAAAAACAAATAGTGAAAGTGAAACAGTAATTAAAAGTCTCCCAACCAAAACAAAGTCCAGGACCTGATAAATTCACAGCTGAATTCAATTTTACTGAATCTATCCCTCAAGATTGAAGAGAAAGGAATCTTCCCTAATTCAATATTTGCGACAAGTTTTACTCTAATAACAAAGTCAGGAAAAGATATAATAAAAAAAAAGAAAACTACAGGCCAGTATCCCTTATGAACATAGACACAAAATTCCTCAACAAAATATTAGCAAAACAAATTCAACAGCACATTAAATATATATGTGGGTTTTGTCTCAGGAAAACAAGGATGGTGATTCAACATATGCAAGTCAAAAATGTGATCCACCTCATAAACAGAATTGAAAGCAAAATCATATCATTCCAATAGACATAGAAAAAGCATTTGATAAAACCAGCTGTCCTTCATGATAAAAACCAAAAGCAAAATACACATAGAGAGAACATTTGCCAAAATAATAAGCTATATATGACAAACTCACAGTCAATGTCATCCTGAATGGAGAAAAGTTAAGCACATTTCCCCTCTGAACTAGAAAAAGGCAAGGATGCTCACTTTCACCATTCCTAGTCAACATAGTACTGGAAGTCTTTGCCAGAGAAATCAGGCAAGAAAAAGAAATAAAGATTATAAAAATTAGAAAATAAAAATTGAATTATCTCTGTATGCCAGCAATATGATCTTATACTTAGAGAACCCTAAAGACTTCTGCAAAAGACTCCTGAACTTGATAAATGAAGTTGGTAAGATTTCAGGATAAACATCAACACACACAAATCAGTAGCAATGCTATACAACAACAGGAATCAAGTTGAGAATCAAATCAAGAACTCCATTTCATTTACAAAAGCAGCCAAAAAGCCAAAATACCTATGAGTATATTTAACCAAGGAGGTGAAAGACCCCTACCAGGAGAACTACAAAACTCTGCTGAAAGAAATTGCACAGGACACAAACAAATGGAGAAATATCCCATGCACATGGGTTGGAAGAATTCAACATTAATAATATGACCATAATACCCAAAGTAATCTACAGATTCAAACAATCCCTATTAAACTACCAATGTCATTTTTTATGGAATTAGCAAAAAGTATCATAAAATTCTTATGGAACCAAAAAACACCTAGAATAGTTAAAGCAATCCTAAGCAAAAAGAACAAAGCTGGAAGCATCACATTACCTGACTTCAAATTATATAGCAAGGCTGTAGTAACCAAAACAGCATGGTACTGGTACAGGAGCAGATACAAGGACAAAACAGACACATGAAACCCAAATACCTACAACCAACTGATCTTTGACAAAACAGATAAAAGTGTACACTGGGGGAAGAACACTCTATTCATCAAATGATACTGGGAAAATTGGATAGCTACATGCAGGAAAATGAAATTTGATCTCCAACTCTTTTCATATACAAAATTTAACTCAAGATGGACTAAAGACTTAAATTTCAGACCTGAAACTATAAAAATCCTAGAAGAAAATCTAGGAAAAAAAGTTTTCTGGACAACAGCCTAGGCAAATAACTTATGGATAAAACCCCAAAAGCAAATATAGCAAAAACAAAAATAAATAAGTGAGATTTAATTAAACTAAGAAACTTCTTCACAGCAAAAGAAATCATCAACAGAGCAAATAGATGACCTAGAGAATGGGAGAAACTATTCACAAACAATAAATCTGACAAAGGACTAATATCCAGAATCTACAAAGCACTCAAACAAATCAGCAAGAGAAATTCAAATAACCCCACTAAAAAGCGGGCAAACAACATGAGCGGACATCTCTCAAAAAATATATGTACAAATTGCCAAAAAGCATATGAAAAAATGATCAAAATCACTCATTATCAGGGAAATGCAAATTAAAATCACAATGAGATACCACCTGAAACCATTCAGGATGGTCATTATTAAAAAAATCATAAAACAATCGGTGCCAGCACAGATGTGGAAAAAAAAAGGAACACTTACACATTGTTGGTGGGAGTGTAAATTAGTACTACCTCTGTGGAAAGTGGTATGGAGATTACTCAAAAAACTAAAAGTAGATGTACCACTTGATCCAGCAATTCCAGTACTAGGTATCTGCCCTAAGGAACAGAGGTCATTGTATAAAAGAAACTCCTGCACCCTCATGTTCATCACAGCACAATGCATATTTTCTTTTTTTAAAAAAATTAATTTCTTGGACTAGTGTTGAAAAAATTGAATGAATTCTAGAAGGGGACAATTCATATTTTCAAAGATGTGGAATCAACCTAAATGTCCATCAGTCGATCAGTGGATAATGAAAATGTGGTTTATATGACCATGGAATACTATGCAGCCATAAACAAGAATGAAATTCTGTATTTGCAACAACATGGATGGCAGTGGAGATCATTATCCCAAATTAACTGACTCAGAAAAAGAAAACCAAATATTACATGTTTTCACTCAACTGTGGGAGTTAAATGGTCACAAAGATGGAAATAATAGACACTGAGGACGTCAATAAGAGGATGGAAGGAAGGTTAGGGTTCAGAAACTACTTACGGGGCACAATGTTCACTATCTGAAAAATGGGCTACCTGAGACCTAATCCCCATCACTACACTGTATGTTCATGTAATGAACATGCACATGTACCCCAAATCTAAAATAAAAAAAGGAGTCAGTGAATGTAAAAATAGATCAATAGACATTATCTTATCTTAATAGAGAGAATGAAAGTTTTTTTTAAATGAACCAAACTTCAGGTGGGTTTGGTGGGTCTTGCTTGTAATCCCAGTACTTTGGGAGGCTGAAACAGGAAGATTGCTCAAAGCCAGGAGTTTGAGACCAGCATGAGCAACCTAGCAAAATCGCTTCTCTACAAAAAAAAAAAAAATTAAAAGCCATACACGGTGTCACATGCCTGTAGTCCCAGCTACTTGGAAGGCTGAGCTGGGAGGATCATTCATACACACACACACACACACACACACACACACACACACACACACTCCACACACACTCACACACACACACACTCACAGATACACAATAATAATAATAATATCAAAAAATTAGAAACATGTAGAAAAAGACATTTGACATGAAGATAGAAGAAGGCTTAGCAATAATAAAAGAATAATGAAAATAGTTGTGTTCAGACTGTAAAGTAGTTATAGAAGTTGGCCACTATGTTTCTTAATGAAAATGTGAATTTCCTGACTACCAGTGCCTAAAGGGAAATGATGAGAGTGTTTTATGTGACGCAAGAAATCACACACATTTGTTTGATATTTTAGGAATGTATATCTTAGACCTATTCTCTAGTAAGAATTTATTATAATAATTATATACTGAGCTTTGAGCAAACATAAAGGAGATTGTATTCACTTGCAGATTTTGAAATAAAACAATACAACTAATTTTTATTGAATGCTTAATATTTCTTAAGGCCTTTTTATAGATAATCTTACAGAGTTTGAAAGTGATTATACAACTTATCCAAGGTTACATAAATAATAAGTGGTAGCTAGGACTTGAATTCAGGTCTGTCTTCCAAAACCCATATGTATTTTTGTCTACTATATAAGGCTGTAGAACATATACCCAGTTCTTGATAAAACCCTTTTGCATATTACATATTAAAAATGTTATCCTTAACTTAAATTTTGTGATACAAAGAAGACATACTTGGTGTGCTTGATAGACTAATGTAGACTAAGTATGACATCCTCTTGATCTAAGTTAATGTTAAGTTGAACTATGTAAAATTGTGAATATTGGTTAGGTTTGAGCAATACTATGTTTCAAGCTATAGAGGGGCAGAACTCTGAGAAGAAGAAAAGCAGTATCTAACAACTGGACCTAACATCTATGCTTGATGTTAAGAGCTGTACTGGCACTTACAGATCAGCTATAGCATTCTCCTGTGAGTCATGAATTGATTTTCTTATTGCTTCCTCCTTCACCTCACAACTAGAATTTCATTCTTCCTCTCACCTGTTTCCCTTATACTCTATGAGAGCACTTATAACAATCTCAGCATGATGTCTAATATATATGACATGAAGCCAGATAATTTTTAATCCCTTTCTTTATTTCATACCCAGGGTTAGATTATTTTATTCCCTTTTCTATTATTTTCAGTAATACTAATAAAATAATAGGAATCAGAGAAAAGTAACAGATAAATATTTCCAAAAGAGTAAACTCGAAAGTTGAGAGAATAATTTGTACATAAAATGACAGCATTGAAATTGCTCAAGCTTCTTTTCTTTATTTTGTAATCACTGTACTACCATTGTTCCTTTGAAATCTAATGGTGCAATGCAAGAATATGTATACCACAGGGACTGGAGACAAAGAACCTCTGAAGAGAGCTTGAATGACTTGAAACAGTTACAAACTTAGTATCAAAATAAGCGTGTATAGCAGAGTTAAGGGCATTCTGTATAACTGGCTTTTTGAGTTATCTTCCACATATAATACTTTGTTTAGTAATCACTAAGTAACTGATCTTTTCTAGTGTAAATCTTACACATATATAATATTATTAAAAACCCAGCCAAAAATGGCCGCATTTATTTTGAATTTAGACCTATAAAGATGTCTTTCAAGGAGTAGTATTTTATTTTTGACATTGTTCAGAATTGCTAAAACATGGTGATAATAAAACAGCAGACCAAAGTATAGTCAATTTGTTATTGTTATAAATTCTCTATGGACAATGAACCCTCTTGTCTGTACTCAGGGCAGATTGCACCCCCTGTTCCACTCTTTGTATATCACAGTCTGCTTTGATTTACCATTTTTGTTGTATTTCTATATTCGATTGCAAGTTCCAGGAGAGAAGATATTTTGGATATTCTCTTTTTCCCTCCTTTTGTTCTATATTTTATTACAGTTGTGATGGCTAATTTTATGTAAACTTGATCAGAATGAAGTATACATATACTTGGTAAAAAATTATTTTTGATGTTTCTGTGAGGGTATTTTTGAATGAAGTAACGTAATCAGTAAAGAAGATTGTTCTTTATAATGCAGGTGGGTCTCATTCAATCAGCTGAAGACCTAAACAGAACAAAAATACTGACTAGCCCACTCCCCTGAGTAAGAGAGAATTTTCCAACAGACTCCCTTTGGACTTCACCTGCACCATCAGCTATCCTGGGTCTTGAATCACCGGCCCACATTATAGATTTGGATTGCCGGTCTCCATAATTGTATGAGCCCATTCTTTATGTAAATCTCTTTACACACACACACACACACACACACACACACACACACACACACACATAAAGAATACGTCTCATCTAAAAAAAAGAAGACTAGGGCAACCCCCTAGGTCCCCTCCTGCTGTGGGAGCTTTTCTGTCCTCTCAGTAAATCCTGCTTTAAAAAAAAATGACTCTATACCTGACCATAGGACAATAATGAACTGTTCATTTACTGAGTATTATCATATACTGTGAATTATAATTTTTGACCAGGTACAAAAATAAGGCATTTAATAATAAAAATGGTATTTTCAAGAATGGATCCAAGCAGATATTAGAAAGTAAAAATAAGTTATATGAACAAATTGCTCAGCAACTATGCCATCTTCCCATATTACATTTTTGCCTCTTTCTTTAAAATTACACTTATAAATTAATGGTTGGGTAGTGTTTTGGATTGGCACTATCATAGATCAACATAATGCACTGATGATTATCAACTGTCTTAGTCCATTTTGTGTTGCTATAACAGAATAATTGAGATTGAGCAATTTATAAAGATCAAGAGGCATATTTAGCACATAGTTCTGCAATCTGAAACACTCAAAGTTATGATCCTGGCTTCTGGCAAGTGCTTTAGTTTTGCAATATAACATGGCAAAGAAGGTCAAAAGCAGAAGTGGACACATACAGAAAGAGAAAACCAGAGGAGCATTCAGATTTAGACTATCGACTCTCAAAGGAACTAATCCATCTGGCAAAAAATGATCTAGTCTCAAAGAGTGAGAACTCCCTTACTATTGTGAAAATGGCACCAAGCCTTTCATAAGGGATCTTCCCTCATGACCCAAACATCTCCCACTAGGCCTCACCTTCCAATACCACCACATTGTTGATTAAATTATGACATAAATTTTGGCAGGGACAAACCAAACCATAGTATAAAAATAACTCAGGGGATTGACATACATGATTTTTGGTGTTTTTATGCTTGATCATAACTATAAAGTGGACTTTAGTAGCAAACATGGCCTACATATGTAAAGGTACTAACATATCCAACTCCTTTAGAGATGAAAGGCTGAATCATACGACCAGGCAAGTCATACTTGACCTGGTTAAGAGTGAGTGAAATATAGAACACATTGTGAAGGAAGAAGATATGAGTAACAATTATATCTTCAAGATTAGTTGCAATAGCAAAGACCTCATTCCACTAACCATCCTATATTAAGTCTTTTGCAGAGATTGAGGTTAGCCACCATCTTGATGTTTCTACAGTAATTGGTACATGAATAATTTAAAGTTTACAAGTCATTGACTACATTGGGTAACATTTGAGGTTCACCTCTCAACTCCTATGATACTCTGGCCTAGAGATTCTCAAAATGTGATCACTGAACCAGAAGCATCAGCATCATCCTTCCTCTATCCCCAGGTGATTCTGATATACTGTATAGCTTGAGGTCCACTATTCTAGCCAATGTACGTGCCGATCAATATAAAGCAGGTATAATTTACCAACACTTTATTAAAAGCCACTATTTGAACACCTAATTTTTTGTCTCCTAATGGCAGTCCATATTCACTGATTCATTGGGAAGATCCATGGAAGCCTCTACTTTAGCTGAGGCTCACTAGTTACAAACTCCCTAATGATATACAAACAGAGTGAAAGAATTGGAATTAGGATGACTTCCTTCCTTCCTTCCTTCCTTCCTTCCTTCCTTCCTTCCTTCCTTCCTTCCTTCCTTCCTTCCCTTTCTTTATTTCTTCCTTCCTTTCTTTCTTTCTTTTGGAGTTGGAGTCTCACTCCATCTTGGCAGGTTGGAGTGCAGTGGCATGCTCACAGCCACCCCAGCTTATTGCTGGGCTCCGATCATCCTTCTGCCTCATCCTTCCAAGTGCCAGAACTACAGGGACATGCTACCGCATACAGCTAGTTTTTTATTTATTGTAGAAATGAGGTCTCACCAAGTTGCCAGGGTTAGTCTTGAACAGGCGAGCTCAGGCACTCCGCTTGCCTTGGTCTCCCAAGGTGCTGGGATTATAGGATGAGCCACCAAACTCAGCCAGGATGATGGCTTCCAAAGTTTAAATAATTTGTAGATATCTACAATAATATCAGCATTTTTTAAACCAAGTGAGGACTTCTTTTTTTTTTTAACTAGTGGAAGCTGGAAACCCAATATAGTTCTGGAGTAGAAAGGTGGAAATCAAATTCTCCCACTAGCAATTTTGCACCACTTAAATCTTTTGCTTCCATTTTTAATTTCTTGAGAATGAAAACTAGCCCAGTGTCTGATCATCTGCATCATTAAAAACATGACAATTTATCTAGACAAGCAGGTCACTTGTTTTGTATATGATTATTTTCTGTTAAAAATTAGTATCAAATAATTCTGCCATATCCTTAAGATGGAAAAAATGACTCTGCTAAAAAATAGCAGTCACAGCCAAAAAACCAAAATTAAATAGAGAAGGAATAAAAAATAACAGTTGGCATACATTTAAAAAAATTCAAAGTCAAAATACAGCAACAGAATTCCTGATTTCCTCGAAAATCAAGTTGCATCATAAGTACGTTACACTCCAGACACTCACTCTCCCCATAGAAAGCAATGGTGACCTGGAATATGTATTATCCTTCTTTAGAATATCCCTAAGAGCAACACAACCCTTCTTACAGGCAACCTGAGAATTCTTAGTATGTTTTACATCGGATATGATATTAATTAAAGTTATATATAAAGAACAAGCTTACCTAATTAGGTTAACTATCCTAGAATAAATTTTCACTGAAGTAAAGGTTTCACCTGGGATCTTCGCCAAGTTATTTAATTTCCTATTTGTTTAGATAGGAAAGAACATAATACGTGATGACAGACAGGTTTTTGAAAAAGAAAATAAATTCTTGAACATTCTGATTTTCTCTACTGTTGATAAGGTTGAAAATTTCAATAATATAGTTTTCAGAGAAATATTAGACAGGAGAGCTGTGACTAGCTGCCTTAATAATGTGCATATAATGTATTAATTATAAATGCTTATAGTGACAATTGAATTCAGTTATTTTATTCTATAGTCTGTATATCTTCATGTATATATTAATGACTTAGGATCATGGTGGGCATATGATAGCCGTCATAGAATAAAATAATATTACTATGTTCAATTTTGTCTAAGATATGCTTCCTCCTCTTGGAATAGTTTCTTATAAAACATATCCAGGTAATAAGCTGGAATCATGTTTTTGTTGGTATTTACAAATAATAAAAATAAATGAACCAGGTATGGTGGCTGTGTCTGTAGAGTCTTAGCTTCTCAGGAAGCTGAGGCAGGATGATTGCTTGAACCCAAGAGTTCATGTCAGAAGTTCAAAATCAACTTGGGCAACATAGACAGGACATGCCTGCTAAAAAAAAAAAGGGGGGGGGGAGGAGAAAGAAAAGTAAGTGTAAAATTCATATAAATACTTTTGATAACACAAGTTATTTTTTATTTATTTTTTTAACAGTATTTTTTATTATGATGTCGTGGAGTACAGTTAAGGGTTAGATATACAATTACTTTTCATTCAGGCACCCTGTTGATAAGAGGTGTTTCCCCATCCCCAGATATTTGCTACTGTTAATCCCATCTCCCTCCCCACCCCATAGTTTCCCAGTACTGTCAGTCATTTTCTTATAGTATTATATTGGATGTTCAAGGTCCATTATATGAGTGAGAACATGTGATACTCGGATCTTTTTTTCTGTGAGAGGTCACTCAGTATTATAGACTCTAGTTCCATCCAGGTTGCTGCGAAATTCATGATTTTGTTCTTTTTTATGGCTGCATAATATTCCATCGTGTATATGTACCACTTTTTTTAATCCAGTCCT
>NW_007257484.1:65855-66874 GCF_000164805.1 Carlito syrichta | reverse complement strand
GTTGGCTGCTCGAATGTCTTCTTTTGTGAAGTGTCTGTTCATATCTTTTGCCCATTTTATAATGCAGTTGTTTTTTTTCTTTTCAGCACATTTTAGTTCCTTGTAGATCCAGGATGTTAAGCCTTTGTCAGACCTGGTGTTGGCAAATACTTTTTCCCAGTCTATAGGCTCTCCCCCTGCTCTCTTGATGGTTTCTTTGGCTTTGCAGAAGCTTGCCAGTTTAATTAGATCCCACTTGTCTATCTTCTCTCTTATGACCTGTGGGTTTCGGGTTTTGTTCAGGAATTGGATGGCAGTTCCGATTTCCATGAGGGTATTTCCTTCATTTTCTAAGGTTCTTATGGTTTGAGGTTTTACATTTTGGAGTTAACCTTTTGTGCATGGGGATAGATAGGGGTCCTGTTTCAATCTTCTGCATGTGGTCAGCCAGTTTTCCCAGCACCATTTACTGAATAGGTTCTCCTCTCCCCAGTGGTAGGTGGTGGAGGCTTTGTCAAAGATGAGTTGGTTGAGAAATACAGGTTTTGCTTCTGGAATCTCAATTCTATTCCATTGATCTATATGCCTGTTCCTATACCAATACCAAGCTGTTTTGATGATTGTAGCTTTATAGTAAAGTTTGAAGTCTGGTAATGAGATACCACCTGCTTTGTTTTTTTTTGCTGAGGATTGTTCTGGCTATTCTTGGACATTTGTGTTTCCATATGAATTGCTGTGTTGTCTTTTCTAGGTCTGAGAAGAATGTTGTTGGTGATTTGATGGGTATTGCATTGAATTTGTAGATTGCCTTAGGTAAGATGGACATCTTCACAATGTTGATTCTTCCAATCCGTGAGCATGGGATATTTTTCCACTTGTTTGTATCATCTTTCATTTCTTTGAGCAGTGTTTTGTAGTTTTCCTTGTAAAGGTCTTTCACGTCTCTGGTTAGGAAGATGCCGAGGTATTTCATTTTTTTGGTGGCTATTGTGAATGGAATTGTATTTTTTATTTGGGTTTCTGTTTGTTTATTATTGAAG
>NW_007257484.1:1497-64324 GCF_000164805.1 Carlito syrichta | reverse complement strand
CTAGATGTTTCTTCATTTTCATTTGTTTCCAGGTATCTTTTGATCTCGGTTTTGATTTCATCATTGACCCAGGAGTTGTTTAGCATCATGCTGTTTAGTGTCCATTTCTTTGTGAGTTTTTGGGGGACCTTGTTGGTGTCAATGTTTATTTTTATTCCACTGTGGTCCGAGAATGTGCTTGGTAGAATTTCAGTCCTTTTAAATTTGCTTATGCTTGATTATTGTCCAATTGTGTGGTCGTTCTTAGAATTTGTTCCATATGGTGATGAGTAGAATGTGTATTCTGTGGTCTTTGGATGGAGTGTTCTGTAGGTATCAATTAAGTCCATTTGGTCCAGAGTCTCATTGAGGTTCCGGATCGCCTTGCTGATTTTTTGTCCTGATGAGCTGTCTAGGGTTGTGAGTGGGGTATTAAAGTCCCCAGTTATCATGTTGTTAGAGTCAATATCTTTCTTTAGTTTTCCTAGAAGTTGCTTTATGAAAGTTGGCGCACCTATGTTGGGTGCATATATGTTTAGGATAGATATTTCTTGTTGATGGAGTGAACCTTTTATCATTATGTAGTGGCCCTCTGTATCTTTTTAAATTTTTGATAGTTTAAATGGTATTTTGTCTGAAATTAGGATCGCGGCTCCTCCTTTCCTTTGTGTTCCATTCACCTGAAAATTTGTTTCTCATCCTCTTACTTTGAGTCTGTGTATGTCCTTTCTAGTGAGATGGGTCTCTTGAAGGCAGTATATTGTTGCCTGGTGATATTTTATCCATTTTGCCATTATGTCTTTTCAGTGGTGCATTTAGTCCATTCACATTCAGGCTAATTATTGAAATCTGAGAGTTCGTCCCTATCATAGAATTCTTTAGAGTTGTTGTTCTTCCACTTGTTTTTTGTTTTTGTTTTTGTCTTTCTTTTGGCTTTGGGGTTGGTTCATGTATATTTTATTCTTTTCCCTGTACTCTTGTGAAGAACGTTGTTCTTTTTCCCTTTTCTTCTGTGTTTAGTACTTTCTTAAGTGTTTCATGTAGAGATGGTTTGGTGGCAGCATAAGTTCTTAGGGATTGGATATCTGGGAAAGATTTTAATTCTCCCTCACTGATGAAGCTTAGCTTGGCCATGTAGGTTATTCTTGGTTGAAATTGTTTATCTTTTAGGACTTTGAAGATAGGGCTCCAAGCTCTCCTAGCCTGCAGGGTTTCTCTAGATAATTCTGCTGCTATTCTGATTGGTCTTCCATGGTAGGTGATCTGGTCTTTTTCTCTTGCTGCCTTTAGGATTTTTTCTTTTATGCCTTCTTTGTTTAGGCAAATTTTTATGTGTCTAGGAGTTGGTCTTCTCATTTGTTGTCTTGCAGGGGTTCTCTGAATCGCTTGTGTTTGAATTTTTGCATCACTGATTAGATAAGGGAAGTTTTCTTGAATGGTCTCATGGAAAGTTTGTTCCAGTATGGTCTCTGTCTCTCTTTCTGCCTCAGGAAGGCCAATTACTCTTAGGTTAGGTCTCTTGAGGTAATCGCTCATCTCTTGAAGGTTTTGTTCTATCTTTTTGAGCTCATTTTCTGTGTTTTTAAGAGTTTGGGTTATTTCTATATTTTGGTCCTCAAGCTCTGAGATTCTTTCTTCTGCTTGGGTAATTCTGCGTTCCATGCTTATCAGTTTGTTATTTATTTCATTCACAGTATTCTTTATTACTGTTATCTCAGATATCAGCTCTTTCCTAGTTTCTTCTTGTGTCTCCTCAATTTTTTTTAATCTCTCCATTATTGTCTTGATATCTACATTTGTAGTTTGAGACCATTCATTCTGGGGGCTCTTCATTGTTTGCATTCCAAAGTCAGTTTTCTCAGTGTCTGCCTTCCCAGCGATCTGGGAGAGACCCATACTCTTCTTTTGGTTTTTCTTCATTTGTGTAGATTTCTCTCTCTCTCCCCCTTTCCCTCTCCTTCTTTAATTCTGTTTTTCAGGGAAGGTGGGGTTGCTTTTATTTCTCTTCTGCAGTATCCTGTTCTTCCTTATGAGGTTCTTCTGGCTTTGTTCACTTTTCAGATTGGAGCATAGGCTGCAATCTGTACTTTTTGTGGTTTTGAGGTTTAATTGAGAGGGAAGCTGTGGTTCAGAATGTATATGCTGATTCTAGCATCCATGAACAGGTCTATGAGCACACTGGAACCTATTTACCTCTGCCTTACAATCTGTCCATTCAGTAGTATGTAGTCTTAGTTCCACTGATCTCTTTGGAGTTCTTTCTCCTCCCTTCTGGCCACACCCTTTGTCCCACAGCTGGATCAGGGCAGGGGATGGGGCACCTGGAACTCAGCACTCATCAGGTCCCTCTGAAGTTTGTGTTCTCAGGATATTGCCTTTGGGCCACAATCAAGCCCTGAGTAGTTGATCCATCAGTCACAGAGATCAGATCTGTTGGCCCTGCACTTTCCTGCTCCACCTTCTGTATGGTCACATAGTGGGTCTTAATGAATAATTGATGAGTAAATGAATGATTTACTTTATTTTTGATCAAAAATTCCTAGAACTTTTTCTTACATTAGCTCTGTTTTCCAAGACCCAAAATAGAGGAAATGTTTGTTTTCACCAAAGTTAATTTGTGTCATTGCTTGAATTACTAAAAGAATTACTGAAAGGATTAGAACTCTGAGGAAACAAGTGTTGAGCAGGAATATCCAGAGCCCGGGAGACTGGAGAAGTCAGTGCCTTCAATTTATTTTTTAAAATATCAAACATTATGGAATGAAGAAGAGATAAGCACACGTTTTCTGACTTAAGATAACCAATAATTTGGATTTATCTGCAATTATGCATAAAGTTTTGAATAATAGATATTAATATTTGTATTGTAGGAACATAAAATTAGTAACAAACACTATCCTATTTCCCAGGATTGAGTTGTGTTCTCCCCAAAATTCATATGTTGAAGCCCTCCTCCTAATGTGATGGTATTTTGAGATGGGGCCTTTGAGTAGTAATCAGCTTTAGGTAAGGTCTTGATGAGGTGAGTGCCCATATGAGAAGAGGTAAAAGAGAACATTCCCTCTTTCTACCACATCAGAGGACACAGCAAGAAGACTGGGATCTACAAGCTAGGAAGGGAGCTCTCAATTAGAAACTGAGTCAACTGGCACCTTGATCATAGACTTACAAATCTACAGAACTGTGAGAATTAAATATCTGTTGTTTAAGCCACTCAGTCTATGGTATTTTGTTATAGAAGTGCAAGCAGATTAAGATACCCTCTTTCTACTTTTAAAAAATTCACACTTTTTGTAGATTCGTTAATCAGCCTTTGACTGGTTAAAAAAAGAATATATAATTTCAACAATAAGAAGTTTATTCAGCAACATATATTTATCTCTTTATAAAATAGTAATATGGTCTAAGTAGCATGTGTACCAGCCTAAGAAGTATGTATTTTGTCATCAGTGTAAAGCTAAGTAATAGTTTTAGTAATACAAGTTCAAAAATCTAGAATTAACCTTTCTACACACTGGAAAAGTGCTCATTTTGGAAGGTATTTAGGTTAACATCTTTAAAATATTAGGTAGTTTCATTTGCTACTTTAAACTCTGGTTTCCATTGACTGGTAGTCTTTCCCACAGATTAAAGTTGCATGAGAACATAGGAGTTGTTGAGAAATTCTCTTAATATCTGGTTGGTTTCCAGTAAGAATCAAAAGGAGACAGGATCTGTGGAAACTGGCTGCCTGATCATTGCTAAGAACTATGAAGTGTCCGAGATTTCACCTTACTGGCAAACTTAACAGTTAACTTGCCATGTTTTCATGAAAACTGGCAGAAGAACTGAAACTCTTGGATAAGAAAAAATATACATATATATTCCTGACAGAAATAGCAGTAGCCAGAGTCTCAGCCTTTGTGCTATTCTCTGAGCTCCAATTCTCAAAAGACCAAAGTGACACCTGCACGTACAGTGGGGTGTGTTATAGGAGTACGGGATAAAGGAACCCAAGTCTTTTATAAAAGGCAGTAAGCCTGCCTAATATTTGCCTGCAAGGAGACATCATATATCATATCTGACAAATAAACAGAGCTGCCCTTTGCTTCTAAGAAAGACACCGTCTCTAACATCTATCTGCTTCTTATATCAACTTCCTTGATAAGAAAGTCCAGAGCAAAGCCAGGCCATGTTTCTGCTCACAAGAGGTACAGAAATGCTAAAGACTCACGGTAAATTTTCTCTTCACAGAAAAGAAAAACATTAAGATAAAAAAGTTTTAAAAAGTAACCAAATGCGTATTATACAGTACCATACACTGGATAGTAGGGTAGACCCTAGGAAAGACCACAGATATCCTTCCTCCTCAAAAAGTTCACATTGTTCACAGAGAGGCAGAAATAAGTTTAACTCAACAAGTCAAACCTTCACAGGCCATGACAAGAGAGTAAAGAAAGTGCTATAGTGTAGAAAAAAAATTGCCTAGAGAAACAGAGAAAGTGTCAAAAAAAAAATAGCAACTGCTAAGTACTTAATGATGAGTATATTTTCTGTAGTTAGAGAAAAATGAGTGAAATAATTCTAGGGAGAATAAGAGGATGAAATTTAATGGTGTGTGTGTGTGTGTGTGTGTGTGTGTGTGTGTGTGTGTGTGTGTGTTTTAAGTGAGTAGAATGATGTGGTGAAGAGAGGTAGATGATAATACTATTTTAATGTATCTTAGAGCCAGAATGTGGATGTCTCAGTTTCATAAATCAAAGGTTCATAGCTGGGGTGTATGGAGTTTTCAGAATTGAAGTGGAGATTATAGGGAGGGGAAATAAAGGAATTTACTTACTTAGAGGAAAAAAAATGCTATGTAGAGATTCTGATATCTCTGTAGATTCCCTTTCTAGCTTGAAAATAAACTTTTAAAATTATTTAAAACTTATTCTTTAAGCAATGGAGAATAATTGGTTATTTTTTTTTAGAATCATACCTGTTTTTCAGTACTCATTAGTAGTAATGGGAAAGGTTAGAGAAGAGAGACACTAGATACCTGTAAACAATGTGGAATCCTCTTCAATAGGTTAGATAAAAGTAGATGGACCAAATGAAGAAACATTATATAAAACGAAAATATCTTCATGTGAGGAGATGATAAGAACTATTTTGTTCTATATCATACTATAATAAATCATAATTAGAACAATATTTTTGTTTTAAACTCTTTTGTATCCATCTTGCTAGTCATATTTATTCATTGGTGTTTCTGTGTAATTTTAAATATATGAGCTATATATTACATGCAAACATTTATTTTCTTCTTCAATGTCCACAGCCTAAGCCAGGCCACCATTGTCTCTAACTCTGCAGTGGCTTATCTCCATCTGAACTTTTCTCCATCTACCCTGGTTCAAACCAAAATCAACCTAACCTTTAAAAACACTAACTGGTGTTTGATGTTCCTATATTTAAAACTCTTCTATAGATTCGCATTGCTCTTACAATAATAATAAACACATCCTTAACATATGCACATGATTTAACTCTATCCATATGTACAGCCCCATCTTAGGTTACTCAGCATCTTGGTAAGATGAGTGGACACCAGTGGCCTTCTTACCAGTCTCTAACGTACACACTAAGTTCCTTTGGACTCTCAGTCATCCTCACTTACTATTCCTTCAACTTAGAAGCCTGTTCCTTCTCTACCATTTGCTAATTCCTATTCTTTTTGCCCCTTGGCTCACTTCTCTAGGGAGATCTTTCCCAATTTTTTCCTCAATCTCTGTTAGTTACTCCTGTTTTACAACCTCTATTTTTCTTTCATTACTCTCACTAAAATTGAGATGTTCAATTACTTATGTTAAGATGTACTTATTGTTTGGTAAGTGCAGCCCTGCTTGCTACCCTATCCTACGCTACCCCAAAGACACTAAACCTAAACCTGTGAATAGAGCAGATAGCTATTATCTGCTTTATCCTTCTTAGATCTTGCACAGCAATTGGCCCATGGAGGTGTTTAGCATCATTTGGAATGAATATGTTCAAAATGTATTTTAAGGCATCAGTATGGCTGTCGTGTGACTGCTGATTGGGGATAGACAAGATTGGAAGGAAAGAGGGTGCCAAGACTCTGTGTTGTTCTTTGAGGTCACTCAAAGAGCAAAGTCTTAGTAAGTTTTCAAGGAGGAAGAAGAACTATTGAAGTGAGGTCTTTTACAGGTTTTTTTGGTGAAAGCTTAGATGACGCTAGACATCAAAGATTAGGGGAGAAGAGAGGGAGACTTTTGATGGCAAGGAGAAAATAAGAACATATCCACCATATTCAGGAGGGAAGGGGGTAGACAAGTCCCTCAGTAGATGCGTTCCTTTCCCTGCTTTGTTCAGTCTGAGTTCATTACACTTCTGAGTGAATGAACTCAGATATGCTGGGCACTAAGTACAGGGTTCTTATTCTCAAGAAAGATGTCTTGTTCTCAGGAGTGAGTAACCTCAAAGAATCAGAGTATCTGCACTAAAAATTTCCATGTCAGCTTGGGTATAAAACTGCTTGTGTGTTAACCAGTGTTACAGAGGACTTCAAAGGTCTCATCAGTGCAAGATCTTGAAGGATCTTTTAAGAATGGGATAGATTTTCCTAAGATCTGGGTAAGATATGACATAATTGGCATTGTGTTGATTTAAAGAATGCAATTAAATTGTGATACTTCTTGTACATCTGAGTTTGTAGGTCATAGTACTTCCTTATAATTAGAGAACTAAGTATTTAAAAAGTCATTATAAGCCGGGCTCGGTGGCTCATCCTGTAATCCCACGCCTTTGGGAGGCTGAGGTGAGTGGGTTGCCTGAGCCCACGGGTTTGAGACCCACCTGGGCGGCAAGACCTCATCTCTACAATAAATTAAAAAATCAGCCGGGCGTGGTAGCACATGCCTGTAATTCCAGCTACTTGGAAGGCTGAGGCGGAAGGATCGCCGGAGCCCAGCAGGTCGATGATGCAGTGGCCGGGAGCGGCCACTGCACTCCAGTCTGGGCGACAGAGTGAGACTCCAACTCAAAAAATAAAAAATAAAAAAATAAAAAATAAAATAAAAGAGTCATTATATAGTTTCAGTAGAGCAATTAGTAATTGTATCAGAAATATATTGAGCAGAGAACAGAAGGTAAGAATGATTGAAAAGGGAAAGAATGAAGTTGAGTGGCAAATGGACAGTAAAAAAGTCTTAATTATATATATTGTTTGAGAAAAGGAATCAGTAGAGAGACAGAGATGAAGAAGAGTGTGCCTATCCCCAAAAAATCTCTGTGTAAGCAAACAGAGACATTGACACATGTGTAGACAATACTGCTTTTTCCTTCCCTTTGAAGCCTTCTCACACTGAGAGTGTATACATCCCTAACTGGGCTAAAATCTAAAATTCCTTAACTCCTGAACTTTCTTTTTTTGTTGCAAGCCCAGTCAACCCCAACCTGTTCTCTTCCTCTCTGTCTTTGGGCTTTTCTCCAAACATATATGGTCAATTTAATTCAATTCCACTGATTTGACCTGTTTGCATTTATTGATTACTTGGTCACTGATTAAATGCTTCACTATCCTTCTTGCTCTACTTCCTAATCATCTGCAGCTTCTTCTCTTAGAGTTGGAAAAAAAATCACTTTCAGGCCGTTCAGGTCTTCTGGTCAGAAGGGAGATTCCTAAGCCTTTGAGGGACTGTGGATGAACCAATAGGTTGTAAGGTTACCTTTAGAAAAGAAGTCCCAGTTAATTGTTTTTCATGTCTGAATTTTGCAGACAAAGACACCATCTATGGTATGAAGTCAGAAATAATTTCAGTTTGTTATTTTTTTGCCAATGAAAGATGGGGATTTTGTCAAAGCTAATAAATGACAGTCTTAATTTTATTGCTGGGAGGGCTAGGGAACAAATCTAAATATTTTACTAAAATATAACATAATTTTCAGGCTTTTAATTTAGATGAAAAAATTTAGTCTTTTCTGCCTGAGACAGTATGCATTTACCAAAACTCGTTGGCATTGATTTGAACTTGTCTTCTATACTCGTGGACGGGAAATGACATTTCATTGTCAATAGCTGGTAGAGCTAGGAGTATGGAGATTCCTCATTGTCTGCACAAGAAACAGAGGTTTGGTTCAATCTACTGTGCCCGTACAAGTTATTGAATTGCAATTTCCTTAACTACATCTCAAATGGGGTGACTAACACCTATTCTGAAGAGTTATGAATATAAGTGGACCACTGATTCAGGTATTTGTGTGATAAATCAAAAGCAACTACTTTTGTTATTAGTATGAGTTGTGATAACTTTGTGAACTTGCCATCGTGTGCTTACTTTGGCAGTACTGTACAAACAACTTGTAAGGTTTCATAACCTTGGTATATCGGTGTCTCACAGCTGTGTTCGTGTTGAAGTGTAGTGGTGTCTTGCTGAGTGGTGTTCATTATTGTTGCATGTTTTTGTGTGCTATCACAAGAATGTCAGAGCTTGAACTAGAGCAAAAAACAAACATTACATTTCTTGGCAGGAGTAGAAGTGAAATCAGGGCCATATTATTCCAAGTTTATGAGGATAATGCCATGAAGAAAACAGCAGTGTACAAATGGATTAAACATTTTTCGGAGGGACAGAAAGTGTAACTGATGTAGAGAGGTCAAGATGGCCAGTAATGAGCAGAATTGATGAAAACTTTGCAAAAATTTATCGGTGTGTCAAAATCATTGGCTGACTGTGAGAAGCATAGAAGACCAAATAATTAACGTCGATTGAGAAATAGGGACATCTTAACTGAAAATCTTGGCATGAGAAAATGTGTGCAAAAATGATCCCGAAGAAGCTCTTGCATAACGACAATGCACCAGCTCACACAGCACTGTCTACGAGGCATATTTTAGCCGGGAAGCAAATAACTGTAGTGGAATACGCTCCCTGATCTGGCCTCCAATGACTTTTTTATTTACCCAATGATAAAGGAAATATTGAAAGGAAGACATTCTGATGATATTCAGGACATCAAGGGTAATATGACAGCAACTCTGCTGGTCATTACAGAAAAAGAGTTCAAAAATTGCCTCGACAGGTGAACTAGACCCTGGTGTCAATGTATAGCTACCCAAGGGGAGTACTTCAAAGTAACCTTAGTGATATTCAGCAATGAGATTTATAGCACTTTTTCTGGGATGAATTGTGAACTTAAGTGTCAAACCTCATAATTATCAGGATGCTGTGGAATAGCATCAGCCACAGACATTTTGAAGAGAGAGGATGAAGGATGAGTTATCTTCCATGCTGTCTACAATCTGCCCATGATATTCATTCCTACTACATTTGCTCACTTCATTTAAAGAGTTTTACTTGCCCCGATAAAATAAATATAAGCCTAATCATTCATTCTTTCATTTTTGCCCATTGAGCAAACATTAATATTTTATTATGATACAGGCTAGCTGAGTATGGTGGAGGTTGGGAGGCTTTTCAGGAGTCAGGAAGCACCACAAAAAATGGGTTATCACTGAGTTTATCACGAACACTCAGCTTAAAAGTTTCTAATGCCTCAGTAAAGACTTCCCACACCCTTCACTCCCCACTCTCCAGTTCATCATTTCTCCCTCATATTCCTTTGTTTTTGTGCTTGTGCTGTCCCATCGTACTATGGTTATTGTTTAGATGCCTGTCTATCCACTTACATCATGAGCCCTTAGACTGTGTCCTTGACCCTTAGCACTGGGAAGATGCTCAATAAACACATGTGTGAAATTATAAATGAATAGAATTCTGAATAAATTAATTGATAACAATGGAGAGGTATGGACAAGGTATGAAATACCATAGCCTAGTTCAATTTAGAGCCAGAACTGACATCTCACCTTCACAGGGACAACTTGAAGGCAAGCTCCAGGGCATGCATGCTTTAGTTGTTATCAGGAACACAGCTTGCACTGAGGGACTAAGAACAAAAAGATGGGCCTTAGGGGCATTGGAGATTGCCTTAGAACTTTTCTTCCTCCTGGGACTCACTTTCCTACTCTACCCTCCACCTTCAGTCACCTAACACTTATTGAAGGGAGTCTAACTCATTTCATTTTCTTGCTAAGTGCTGGTGAGTGATCTATTGACTATAACAAAGGCTAGGAAGAAAAGCCCACAAGGACTGCAGACCTTCCACAGAACATGTTGTTGGACAGCTGAGCAGTAGTAGCCCTTGAGGCAACCTCGCCCAAGGGGATCTAGTTAGTGAAAAGGGCACTACAGACCTCAAGGCTCTTGGTGCAAAACCATTTCTTTCCTGGATTGTTATAATAATACTTTAGGATGAAGCAGGCAGCAGTGGTAAGCAAAATAAAAGATGGACTTTAACATACTTTGGAGATGAATTATAGTAATAAGAACAGTTATATTTTATCGAGCATTTACTGTGTCCCAGACTCTAGGCTAAGAGTTTTACTTGCTTTATCCGTCTTAAATTTAAACTGCGTGATGTAGGTGCCCTTGTGTCCATTTCATAAATGGAAAATGGAAGCTTTGAGGAATTAAATAACCTGCCTATGTTCCCAGAACTTGTAAGCCACAGAAACTAGATTCAAATCCAGGTCAGTCTGATGTCCATTTAAAATACTTTATACACTACTTCCCACATGAAATGTAGGGAGGCCTTCAGACTTGAGTCTTCATATCTGAAGATGATAATATTTTTAAGAACTCTGGTAAGATATTGGGAAAAGACATTTTGCATAAAGATGTGATTTTAGATTTGTACACATTTTAATATATTAGATCTCCAGTAAATTATCAGTGGACTTTTGGGAATATTTATTAAGTCTTTTGTCCAGATTATGTCCTTGAAATCTGGAAAAATGATATATTTTTTTCTTTAGCATTTAATATTGCCTTGCAAAGTATGGGCAAATACTGTATAGCCAATAGATGCTCCTGTATTATCAGTAAGTGAACTTTTCTGAACTGTAACCCTAAGTTATTGCAGTCATTGTATGATTTTTCAAATTATAATTTTATGCTATTTTGGAAATAAGTAGTTTGGAGGGCTTCTATGTGTTGGCACTATGAGATTCTCATGGCTCTCTGACGACTGTCTTTTTCCTTTTGCAGAGAATAATCCAGAGACTGTGATGAACTGAATAACTGGGTCAAACCCCTGCATATAACATATATTCCATTGAATCTTAGTCCCAAGGGGCAGCTGAAACATGCCTATAACTTGCTAACAAGAACACAGGTTCTGGAAATGTTCAAGCACTGTTACCTTGGCCAAACTGCTTAATATAGGGGCTCAGGACATATCACTTTACAGTATGGTTTTAAGAAACCAGAATATATCTGGTCTTTAAAATATACTCCTTTGGCATACTTTGAGCTAGTTATTCTGGGAAACTGCAGACACAGGAGTAGTTCTAAAAAGCTGCCCTTTTGTAAAAAAAAAAAAAAAAATTACCTCTATAAAAAAAATACAGCTGTCATGAATCCCCTCCCTGGAAATCTCATCAATCAGGGAAGATTAACACAAGAAAAGAAACTGAGTGTCTACACTCTGCCCAAACAAACTTGTCACAGGCATAAGTCATTCTTCTGAAGGCCCTACTGAGAAAACTCATTACCTGAGAGGCTTTTATTTGTGTAATAAGACATTTATTCACCATACATTTCCTTCATTCACCCTTCCCTAACTTGTGACACCACCACCCAGAAGCCCCAAGATCCTATTTTTCCTGTAGCCCAGGATTCTATGTAATCTTTAGTTATCTGATCTTTCTTTGAGTTTCATGTTTTGTAAGGCTCCTGTGTGTGTGTACATAATTAAATATAGTTTTTCTCTTGTAAATATGTCTTATGTCAAATTAATTCACAGCCCAGACCAGGAACCTAGAAGAGTAGAGGAAAGTCATTTATTACTATTCAAATTAGCCTTTCTAAACTTCAGTTCACTCATCTGTATAACGGAGGTCCCTCATAAAGATGTTGTGAAGAAGAAGTCTGGCTTACCTTAAGAACTCAATAAATGCAGTTGGTATTATTATAATTACAGTTGACCCTTGTACAACACAGGAGTTGAGGACATTGATCTTCCCCATGCAGTTGAAAATTCATGTATAACTTTTGACTTTCCAAAAACTTAAATATTGATAACTTTTGTTGACTGAAAGTCTTACTGATAACATAAAGTGCCAACTAATATAAATTTTGTATGCTATATGTATGATATACTGTTATCTTAAAATAAAATAAGCTAGATAAAATAAAAATGTTACTAAAATATCTTGAGGAAGATCTTGTATTGACTATTCATTAGGCAGTAAATATTCATTAGTAATAAATACTTCTATCCTCTATCTCTCATCCCATCCTTGTTGTCTTCATGCTGAGTAGGCTGAGGAGAAGGAGGAAGAGGGATTCGTCTTGGTATCTCGGGGTAGCAGAGGTGAAAGAAAATCCCAGTATAAGTGGACCCCCATAGTCAAAACCCATGTTCTTCAAGGGTAGACTGTATTTTTATATTTGGGTATTTGGTTAAAGCTAACAATATGTTTACTGCTGGTAATATATATTTCTTTGTTTTTCAACTTAGAATAAAATCCCTGTATTTGAAGTATTTTCAAATACTTCAAATGTATAAGTATTTTCTTATACACTTAAAGGAAAATGGTGTATATTAATAATATAAATTATTCCCTTGGTTGAATCCTATGTGCCAAACTTTGTGTAAACACATAGAGAGTTTTATTAACTTAATTCTATAAATTTATGTAAATTACTTAATATTGGAAGCAGATTTTAAATTTTTTTTCAAAAATATTTCAACATTTCAAAAATATTTTTGTTGCTAACATGCAGTTAATGAATATGCTTTATAACATGATGAACTTTTTGAATTTCTAAATAGTGTGTGTGTAAAACAGCATTTTATCAGTTTCTCAGTGGAGCCTATAACTCATTCTTCTCCCCCAAATGTTTAAAAATTGCTGCTCTGTAAGTACTGATTCAAATTATTTTTAGAAAGAAACAGCGTTCATTAAGTGCACTAAAATAAAGCAAACTATAGGTAAAAAGTACTTCATGCAAAGTTATAGTTTGTTCCAGGGGGGTTTTGAGAAATAGCAACAAGATCCTTTTTCCATATTCAACCGAGACCTAAGTCATTAACAGATTCTCAGTGGGAAACTTGTAACATGTTCAATTATGATAAAATTTTAAAGTCAACTCAGAAGCTAAAAAGGTTCTTTTCTTTCTCCAAGTTCCAAACCAAAATTCTTGATATTTCAAAACAAAGAGCAGGTGCAATCCTCTGAGGCTGTGTTTTCAATATTAAACTGTGGTTCATGACCCCTTGTTGTCATTTTATCTATATATATATTGCCAATCTTATATATGGTCTAATTTAAGAGTTAGACTTGTCAAAGATACTCAAAGGGAAGGAGAATGATATTATGCTACCAGTTGAAACTTCCAGGCAGAATCTGAAGAATTGGGTAAAGGAGATTCAATACTTCTTTATCTAAGAAACTTTCTGTGACTGTAGTTAACACGTGTTAAAATGTTCTACATTTCTTTCTTTAATAGAAAAGTCAACTGTGATTTATATCCTGATCCGTATTTTATGGTGCATAAAACATTGTATCTAATTTTTAAGAATAATGTAGTGTCATTTGCCTGATTGTATGATCCATTCAATCTTGTGATGAGAAAGGCTGAGCTTGACGTTATCTGACTGTCAGTGATATCCTGGTAGGTCTTCTAGGTCTCCCCTCTGTGAGTATTTCACCAACATGCTAAAGATGTTAAGGGTGTCCTTGAAGGACAAAAATTCTGTGATTCATTAGGCACTGGTTGTAGAGTAAGACCAGAGTTTTAGAACTTATTTTAAAATCATTCACCCCTTACATAAACATCAGAAGTTTAAGTTGTTGTCCAAACTTATAGTATTAGAAGAGCAACCGTCTCCATCTTAGGTTTCAACATCTAATCAAATACTCTTCCCTGACATGTGGGAATGTGAATTTTGTCACTGTGACTAACATGTGGATTATACACTAAAGATTATGTTAGGAAGCCTCAGAGACGGTTCCTCTCAGAACTGTGCCTTGAATATGTACACAAACACCACAGCTCAGCTATGGAAGAAGCAAGGATTGGCTTATGGTTTTGAAAGGGGTAAGAAGGAAAAGGAAAAAGAAAAGGGATCCTGAAAATAGAAAGAGTCGAGGTTTTGCATAATTTTTGTCTATCTATCTACAGGGTTTCTTTGTAGTCTTTTCACTTTATATTTCACTGAAAATTCCTTTTTGCTTATATTTTATGGTGTAGCTTATTTTTCTTAATTAAGTCCTAAATAGTATCATCCATACCTTTTAACATAGCTGTTCACACATAATTTTGCAATAATTACCTTCTTGGTATAGCAACATATTAGAGCATTGATTTGAAAGTAGGGTAGGACACGAAGAGGAGGGTATTATACTGGAGAGATAGATACTAGGAAAGCATAGTGAAACGTGAAGTATATGATTGCAAAGGCAAATAACTTCTTAAAGAAGATTTAATACATTGAAAAGAAAAGCAAATTTACTACTATGGAAATTTTATGTTCGCTATAAGTATATTGACATCTTGCATTAAACATTAAATACACACACATTTTTTAAAAAGAGAATAACCTGAATTTAGGGATATAAATATGAACTCTTAACTTTGGAATGACTTTAAAATTCAAAGTAATTTGTGATATAAGCTTTTAGTTTATTCAGTGATCTCATAATTTTTAATCTAAATCTTGTTTCAAAAAACATTTTTTCAGGCAATCATTGACCATCTTCACTCTTTGAATGTATAACATCAAAAAAGTTTCCATAAAATGGATAAGATATAAATGACCTCTCAAAAAAGGAGGGGAAAATGTAGGAACACTTTAGGGAGAGGGGAAGCATTCCTTGAATATGACACTTGTGAGACAATGATCTCAATTGTTAATTTTTATATGGATAAAAGGTTTTTGTTTGTTTGATAGTGCATCTAACAAACAAACAAATAAACAAAAGAGAAGCAAAACCTTGTCTCCTTGCGGGTTGGATGTGAGAGGTCAATTCATAGCATTTATTTCTCACACACAGGCTGTAAAATATTCTCATTTAGATAGTTCTTGTAGATTCTCTCCTCAAAAAAGATTTTATTTTTTTACAAACAACAAATTTCAAATTCATTTGCCAAACTTTGAAAGTGGTGTCACTATTAGAAAATAAAGCAATGTGCTAAAGGCACTGATCAAAGGTGTATCACCCTTTACAGATCGGAAACAAGTGTAGGAATCAAGGGGCAGAGTCCTGCATATGTAAGAAATTGGGGCTCATGAAATGGACACTTCTTGTCCTGCTGTTCTCCCATGAAAAACCATACCATATGTCTAAGATTTAGCTAATTTTATTTTCAGAAGAAAAAAGGTGCCATATCATCTACCACACTGGCACTTTTAATGAGCTAGGGTTATTTTACCTCTTAGCTTACATGTGAAAATCAATAGATAAGCTCAGCCTTTAGCTTTCAGTCAAGTCCGAGCATATTGGGAACAGGGATACTAAGTTTATTTGTGGTCCCATCACATCTGAGAAAGACCTTGTAGTGGTTTTTCCATCACCTGTGCTTGACCTGAAAAATTTTAATAGGATCTAAAATATCTTTTGATTGACCTTCTGCTGTCAAATAGCAATCAAGATGCTGTGTTTAAAACTGAACACATTTGCTAAGCAATATTGAATGAAAAACAGATTTGTGAGCCATTGTGAGTAAATAGTTAGATTTTGCAAAGACAAGCTTAAAATATGGAGAACAAGTAAAATACTTAAGAAGGCTGTTTATGTAGTTTTACTTGTAATAACAATAATAATAATTCAGTTTTTTAAAGTTTGGCTACCTTTTGAAAAATATTCTTAAAATAAATAAGCACATGTGAGTATATAATATTAATTTAAAATTGTGTGCTTCCAAATTTTATATATCACATTCTCAGTACATTCTGAAATGTTTTATGCTACCAAGTGGTACACTCATAAAGTACATATATGAGGAAAACATCTATTAGAAATGATCTAATCAAAAGCAAATGTCAGTATATTTTAAAATAAATGTGGAGAATTCATATTACGTCATATGTGGAAGGAAGACAGGGACCTCAAGATTTTAAGTGGTTAAGTCTTTATTGTTCAAACATTATCTAAATGATATTGAATACACAGATTCTAGATTTTCAGATACTCATCAGCTTTTTTTCCCTCTAATTTTATAGAGGTTATAGAATGTCTGACATTTGGAGTGCTCATTTTGTCGAAGACTATGGTCAGCTGTAGGTTAACAGATATAGTGTTGCCCGACTGCATACAGTAAGTTTTGAATCTGCTTATAAAGACATGTAAAAGTGCACCCTGCTAAGAACTCTACTATTCATGCTGAGGTTTAAACACTGGAATTGGGTTCCCAGTGGATTTTCACTTTCACAAGTACTTAATGCAGCTTTAGGTGTCTCAGGGGCAATCTGAACTAGCCACTGAATATCCTTTTTAAGGGGAGTTAACAATGGCTTAGTTCCACCTCTCTTGAAATACAGGATTCATGTTTTTCTCTCTTAAAATTTAGTGTTCCTAGAGGCAGTCGGGAACATTA
The DNA here is from genome assembly GCF_000164805.1 of Carlito syrichta. Classification (NCBI taxonomy): domain Eukaryota; kingdom Metazoa; phylum Chordata; class Mammalia; order Primates; family Tarsiidae; genus Carlito; species Carlito syrichta. The sequence goes on along the minus strand of NW_007257484.1, from coordinate 47,699 downwards.
GAGAATGAGACTGTATTTATCCATCCCAAGCTAGGTACAATGTAGGTGAGGGCAATCCAATGTTCCCTGCAGTGCTTTGTCAAAGCTTTTTAACCCTACGCTGAAAGGATAACCACTTCAGAGTGGGTTTACAATGGAAACTCCAAACCTATTAAAAACTTGGGTCTTTACATTGGTGTAGGCTTTTGATTATAAAAAAAATTCTATGGACTTTTGATGATGTACACCTCTGTACCAGAGGTTATATTGTAAACCCTGGACTTATTACAGGTGCAGCCAATTCTAGGATTAGAACCCAGACCTTAGATTTTTTTCTCTTTGGAAAAGTATTATGGCTGTATTTTGGACTGAAAAGTTATGGGGCAAACACACTCAAGTTAAGCTTGAGTACACACATAAATGATAGTAGGGACATAGTTGGTAGACAGTGTAGGAAAGTTATACCCAGGATCTAAAATATCTCATGCTAAAATAATATACACACATATATATATAGATTATATAGGATACATCATGGTAGCATCGTGTTTTGGTAATTTAGAAATTTTGTAAAAACTCACTTAGAATATTTAGTCAGGATAAGCATGGTTATTTATGTTGTGGTAACAGACAACACCAAAATTTCAATGAATTTGAACAAACACTGTTTATTTCTCCTTCATAGAAACCTTGGTCACCCTGTAGACATCTGTCTTGCATTCTTGATGATCCAAGTTCCCCAAAATTTCAACACTAGATTTTCTCCTTTATCTTCATGGCAAGAAAAGGTACAATTTGGGGTATCCCCCTGGTAAGTAAACACATTTATCTGGAAATGACACATCACTTCCACTCATGTTTCATTGGCCAAAGAATCTCAAGGGGTGAGAAGGTTCAATGACACCCCTTCCCACCCCCACCATAAACTGAAGGAAGAACTGAAGATATAGGTGAGTAACCCAAATATCTACCACATAAGAACTGAAAAAATTGTAGGTAGGAAATCCACTAACTCTTTAACTACCTTGAACATGTACAGTGTACTGCAGAATTAACATATATAACCAAATTTGAATAAGGAGAAATTTCTGAAATTATTCTCAATAATCTCTATAAAAATGAATACAATTATTATTGTATAAACCATGTAAATATATATATTTATAAAGTATTGTATTTCATCAAATATTTAAATAACATTTCAATATTTAAAAAAAATCCATAGACTAATTTCATTATTGTCACAGGGAGAATATTATATTACTTGAAAAGTGCTCAATAAGATTGATTTGTGTTCTCTGTAAAATGTAGTCTCCACTGACCACTTGCCAGGTTGGGTTACAAGAGCCTTTCAAACCACAAACTGTGCTGTGGTCTTTACAATGCAAAGCCTGAAATGCTTACACTAAGCTTTGAAACACTACAAAATATCAATGGCCAGTTCACAGCCAATATCTACTCCAGTGGAGGCACTTTGCTGTAAATCGTTTGAAGTAGCTATTAGTGTAAATCAAAGGTTTAGTGTGTTTTCATTTTTTTTCTTTACCCTTCTAGAATATTCATAAACAAATTGTAGATCTCTGTATCCACTGAAAAAAAATCATCACTTGATAAACCTTTAGCTGCCATAATTTAATTCCCCACCCCCTTTAAAATAAACCCCGTCAATATCATTCATTATTAATGAAAGGTAGGATGATTCCTGGACGAAGTTTTAGTCCAGACGTCAAATCGATACTTTTGACCATGTCTGTTTCATTATTGACAACGTCTACCAACATTTACTCTTATAATTAAGTTTTAGTTCAACTTCTAACTTTTCTCAAGTGTTTGAAATGGCTATATGGTGTTCTTAATTTCAGCTGCTGTTTCATCTTTCTCAGTAGGTGCCTATTTTATTGTTAAAGGTCATACTCATTTGTCTGCTCCAACAAAGGCAGCCCTCAAAGTTGGCTGTGGTTTTGACAGACAGTGGTCCCTATAAGTGATGGCCTTAAGGACAGAGCTGGCACTGGGAGACAGTCACCACGGCAAGGGGAATAACAGATAACAAATCATGCCACTATTTTTCCTCCTGGTGTGATTGACGACAGCACAGCGGGTGTAACTTTTCAATGTCCTCAGATTAAAAACCCCTCAAACAAATGAGTTCTGAAAATACTGTCCAGAGGCATTAAAGGGAGCTGTTAGACTCAAAATACTATTTTAAAAAATCTTTTTTTTAAATGCACAATTTACGACCACTCTACGCAATTATCTAATTTTCAGTGATACTTTCAATTTGATACACACAGCTCAGCTATAGATTTGAGATGCTGTTGCAGAAGTGATGTAAAGCTTTCAGAGAGAAGTATGCAGTGCTCTGCAAAGCCTATCAAACAGCATTCTAAAGAGGAAATTTGGCGTTTGTCAAGCATGGTATGCATTCCTGTATATTACAGATTATGTTAAAAGTATTGTTTCTGTGATCTATTAATTATTTTTTAATTGAATGGTAGAAATAAGGAGACTCAAATGACCAAGCTCTGGCTATGTACTAAATTACCTCCATATTTTCTTGGTCCCTCATTAGGAATATGCAAAGCAGTGTGAAAAGATGCAAATTTTCCACTTAAAATATTAATTCTACTTTTCTGAACATATTGTAATGATGAATAATATTTTGATTGACTGAAAAATGTTGACTGCACAAATTCTACACTTCTGGTTTAAAAAATGCAATGAGGCATGGTGTTTCTATACCTGTAATTATAATTATATAGCTAGGTAAATATAACATATAGTCATAATTTTATATGTGTATATAAGATGTTATGTACATATATCATTAATGTATATGAGCCATGAGAAAAGAAAAATATTTGTCTGGAAGTTTTAGTCAGTTAATAGCTTATATCTGAGTAGCTTGGTTGTTATAAATAGTGATTACAGGCCTCTCTATTGGGAAGAGTGATTCAGCAATTTTAACTTGAGGCTTGGAATTTGTATTAATATAAGTCCTGAGTGATTTCGATATAACTTGATCTACCTATCATTTGGAAACCATGTTGGAAGTCGAATTAGCACTCTTGGGTAGCATGGTTTTGCACAGAAGCACTAGCTTTGGAGTCAGGAGGATGAAGGTTTGAACATCCAGCCTGAGTCATACTAGCTTTGTGGCTTTGGGCAAGCTATTCAACCTTTCAGTGCTTTAGTTTTGTGTACGGTTACATGGGAATAACATATTTTATCTTGAAGGATTACTGAGAGATTTATGAAACTGAATAATTGCAAGTGGTCTTTACTTGCTAATGATATAACTGAAATGCTTAAAACAACACAACCAGAAGCCTGAACTGAAACAAACTTTTCTAGAATATAAATGAACACCCTCTACCTGCCCTCAGCTCCAGGGCTTTGGCTAGACCATGGCACCTTAAAAGTTACCTATACAGCTGCAACAAACACATGCGCAGGTATCTTAATATATGGACTTTGCAGCAACTTGGATGGATTTAGAGTTTATCATACTCAGTGATCTATCACAGAAACAAAGAACAGAGTACCATATGCTTTCACTCATGAGTGGACCTTGAACAATTACAATACTATAAGAAAGGAATTGACAGTAGTAGGAAACTTCTGGGGGGAGGGGCTTGGGATTGGCAATTGAAAACTGCTAGGGGATGGAGGGGCACACTTCATCAACAAGGTTACCTGCATAATCAACATTTGTATACCCAACCTTGAATTGTACCCCACATCTTTATAATAATTAAAAAAAAAAGAAAAAAGAAGTTACCTATATACACAGGTGAGGACAAAAATAGATGCTGAGATAGCCCCCTACATATAACCTAAGACTAAATTAAGTCTAGTTGTTTAGCTATTAGCCAATGTCTTAAATCTTTTACTTTCCTTTGGGTTCCGAGTGAACCTAGGCCCTTGACAAGCACTCATCCACACACTGACTTGAAACCCTACCACACACCAGGACTCAGAATTTCTTTCATAGAGGATGAGATGAGCCATCGTCTCCATGGACTGGGAGTCATTCTAGGTTGAAGCAGGACTTACTTTTCTCATCTCATATCTTCAACTTTTTGATAATGTGGGACAGAGTACTCTGACTTCTGGTAATGTCTCTATTTCCTTACCTTTAAAATGGCAATAATAACAAACCCACCCACTGTAATGAGGTCTAAGCAAATTAGTACATGGGAAATGTTTAAAGTAGCATCTAGCCCATGAGAAATGACTTGCTTAAGGTCACACTGCTGAGATATGTTAATGGGTCCAACCTAGGTGTTGGAGTCCAGGCATTGCCACACTGTTCTTGCTAGAATTGTTTATAACTCCTGGGCTCTTACTCAATAGAATTAAATCAACCAAAAGGGAGAACAAAATATCTGAAGTTATGTAACTAGGCTTATATCAATATAAAGTAATAAGTAGACAGATTTAAAATAAAAAGAATAACTGAACAATATTTAAAATTTTTATTTATGTAGTTTTTGAGTAAGTAATGCATGTCAACAGAAAAACTTTTAAAAAAATTTGTAAAAGTGTACACAAATAATTTCATTTTTGTTCTGCTTTTCAGTCCCCCAGTTTTTCCTACAAAGTGGTCAGTACTATTACTGGATTCCCAAGTCCTTTCAAGAGACGCTCTACAACTGTACAGGACACATGTACATAGCTGTTATCCTACGAAGTCACAATGTAGCATACTGTATTCACTCTTCTGCCCTTCCTTTTGCACTTGACTCTTTCTATATTTATTGTTATAAAATTAACAGGTTTTTTAAAAATGTGGAAGCGGCTGGGCTCGGTGGCTCAGCCTGTAATCCTGCGCTTCGGGAAGCTGAGGTGAGTGGATTGCCTGAGCCCGCGGGTTCGAGACCCATCTGGGCAAATTGGCGAGACTTCATCTCTACAATAAATTAAAAAAAAAAAATTAGCCGGGCGTGGTAGCGCGCACCTGTAGTTCCAGCTACTTGGAAGGCTGAGGTAGAAGGATCGCTGGAACCCAGCAGGTCGAGGCTGCGGTGGCTGGGAGCGGCCACTGCACTCCAATCTGGGTGACAGAGTGAGACTCCAACTCAAAAAAATAAAAAATAAAATAAATAAAATAAAAATAAAAATGTGGAAACATATAGAGTAAAAGTGAAAGTCTCTTTCAATCTTCTGAAATTACCAACTTCTGAAACTATATGATTTTAAAAATTATATTTGTAGATAGAAATTGGGATTCTCTGATAACCACAGTCTGTGCCTTGCTTATATTTAACATTGATATCATTTCCCCCAAGTAATATAGAGAGAGTCACCTTATTTTTAAATGACTGCTTGGAATTAGAATTTAGTGTATGCTAATTTTGCGTATCCCCTCACCTATTAGTGGACATTGAAGTTGTTTCTAATTTTTTAAGAAACTTTATGTAATGCCTTATTTTCTTTATCTGTATGCCTTTATACACTTATGCTTATATTTTTGTAGAATAAATTTTAAAATATGTGATTGCTGGTTCATAGGGTAATTTAAACTTCTTTCTAAATACCTATACCAATTTACAATGTCATCGATATTGTAAGAAAATGTCTACTTTCCATATCCTTTAATATTTTTTATTTTAAAGACAGTGTTTCACTGTGTTGCCAGGCTAGAGTGCAGTGGCACAATCATAGATCCCTGAAACCTTGGCATCCTGGGCTCAAGTGATGGCCTCCTGAAGTAGCTGGGACTACAGTTGCATGCCACCATGCTTGTCTAACTTTTCATATTTTTGTAGAGATGAAGTCTCAGTATGTTGCAGAGACTCATCTTCAAGTGATCTTCCCACCTTGACCTTCCAGTGTGCCAGGATTACTGGTATGAACCACTGTGCCTGTCCTTATGTCTCATACCTTTGACAGCATTAGACCTTATCAATTTTATAAGTACAGATTTCATTGATTCTTAGATGCACTTTTTCCATTTTTAAAACTCTGAATTTTGAATGTCTTATAACCAATGATATGTAATAGTTTAATTGGAAACATTTTTAATTTTCCCATGATGCATAAAATCATAATTATGTCTTATAATTGATAGTGACTTAGCTTTAATAAAATATGGCATGATCTAATCTAACAGCTGGTGAAAATCAGATCTTAATAGTGTTTATGTTTTGTTTTATTTCTATTGAAGTTCTGCATTACTTCATATTCATATTTTCTAGATGTAAGTTTTCTTTTATAAATTATTTCTACCTCAACTCATTTTTGTAATGGTAAATATAATAATATTATGCAAAGGATGCAGATTGCCCAGGAGCACTGTGTGGCACACAATTATTACAAAACTAGGTTGATCAAAAACTTACTGTGACCCAGTGTCTTCCTATGACAAGTCTGTTTTCAATGAGATGATCTGTTCCCACACAAAAGATTATATACATCTTCACAATACCGATTTTGTTGGGAAAAAGGACTTTGAAACATTTTGCTTTTTAATTGACAAAGAGCATATTCTTCAGGGGAAAGTTAGTATTCCTCTCCTTCCTAAGAGAAAAGACTTTGTGTTCTGAAAATAGCACTTTTTAAAAAATCAAAGTTAGAGTAGACCATAAGGCAACTATGCTTGCTTGCTTTATTCGATACTGACAAAATACACTATGATTGATTTTTTAAAAAACTCCAAAAAACAACAAAAATCTTTATTCCTGAATCTGACATCCCAAATGTTATCTTGTTCCTCAAGATATCTATTGTGATGCATATATACTTTAGTATATATGTCTCTTGCTTGATTCAAATTGACACTTCTCTCCCTGTTTATAACCCACATACTTTTAGCACAGTAGTTCTTTCCAGAGGGTGATCCCTATCTTATCTTCTACCCCATCACAATATTGTCAATGTCTGCAGCCATTTTTAATTGTCTTGATTGTGTGATAGAAAGGGGGTGACTACTGGCATCTAGAGGGTAGAAGACTAGGATGCTGCTAAATATCCTACACCACATAGGGCCACTCCCCACAACAGTTATTCAGTCTAAAATGTCAGTAGTGCCAAGGTTAGGAAACCCTGCCTTAGAGTCTGAGTTTTAACATGATATTTACCTGCAAATCACAGTCTTTAAAACTGTATGATCTTGCTGGGGTTTCTCAACACCTACCACCCTGCTCCCCACATCCCCCCATAAACATAGGTGATATGTGTCATACTTTTTTATTATTTAGTTTCCTAGGGGAATGATATGAGTGGGTGTGTACAATAACTGCATGCCTATAATTTGAGAAGAGTTCTCAGGTAATTTTTGATATTTCCCCCTCCTCCCAACAATTGGGTTACCACTATAATTTAGAAAGTATGAAGACAGTGATTGTCAAAGTACTTTGACTGACATCCTTCTCCACCTTTTCTATTCCCTAAGGTTTGCCACTTGTTTGTCCATGGCTGCTATTAGAAGATATAAAATGTCTCAAGTTAGAATTTTCTATTTATAAAATACAGCTTCTTTAATTATGTAGTGAATTTGGACAAAATATAATGTAAATTTTTCTGGGAAATTATGTATATATTTGTATTAATTATATGATATTACTCCAGGAACTAGAACAAATAATTCGTTTCTTGGTATATTTGGATGACTCCCAAAAAGTCAGTTTTATTTGGTATTAAGTACTTTTACTTTAGAACTTACTTTAAGATCCCTAGTCATCTTGTCCATGTTAATACGGAGTAAATTATATTTTTTAAATTTAACATTTAGATATTTGTTCACTTAGTATTAATATATTTAGTCCTATATTTCATTTCATGAGTTTCAGGAATATTCATATTCATTCCTATGATCCTTTTCTGTTGGCCCCAAACCCCTGCACCCCTGAATCAAACAATAAACGACTGCAGCCTACCCTATAGCAGACTCGGATCTCATGATGCCTTGGAAAGTGGCAGTGCTGAGAACTGCTGATGGTATTTCTCCTCATTTCCACCAAGCACAGCAGTTGCCTCTGTTCCCTGCAGTTTGCTAGCATTTTTCTCTTTGGGTTTCAAATGTGACAAGAAAAGGCTGACTGTGGTGCTGGGAAGGAAGAACAGGCTGTGAAGGTGAGAGATCTCGACACTGGTTACTCCTCATCTTTGCCCTGCTTGGTAGTCCTGCCTGCTCTCACAGGCATATAGTAAGGAGTTGGTTTCCCTGCTGCTGCTTATAGGGTCCAGTTTTATCTGTAATAGGTTGCTCAATGCATAATGTGGAGCAAGGTAGATATCTATTATAGAAGGGGGGAAAAAAACCCTTTCAATCCATACTTCATGTGCCAATACTTTCAACTTTGTTATTAGAAATAATTGTTTTGAAATATCCTCAAGTCACTTGAAAAATGTCTTACCTCTCAAGCAGGGCTCTCATAATATGTAAATATAATTTGCTTTTCTAATAATTATATTCATGCATATTTTCTCACACTTAATAAAATATGATAAGAAAAATCAAAGAACTCTGGTAATATATTACATTGTAAGCTAAAATATTTTGCAAAGTTGTCTTCAGAGAAATGAAAGCTGTATCTCAATGAGGCTTTTCAAACATGACTTACTAACCTGGCTATAGCTTTAGTCTAACACAAAACAATTGACCTGATCTCCACAGAACAAGAGAGAAACTGCGAGTCTAAAAGGGTCGCAATCTTTGCTTTGCTTCTTTTTTCTCCTTTTCATAATCAGTTACATCATAATCAGTTTTTTTTTGCATTTTACTTTAAAGGTAAATACATTAAATGATATTTTAAATTTATATTGTTAGCTGTAATTAAGGTATAAAAATAAGAACTCTTCTGATTTAAGACATTTGTTTCTATTTATTCTCAAGCATGCCAACTCACAATTGAAAAATAAAACAACATATGGATGAATTTGTTTTGTTTATCTAGATATTTTGAAATCAATATGTTCCTAAACATGCTGCCAAACTACATGGTTTTGATTGGCGATGCTTACATTTGGGTCTCTGAATTAACTTGCAGACAATAAAAGGTAAAATGTTAACACTGCAAGAGGTAGTTTACGTATTAATACTTTAAAATATGTGACTTGTATATTCCAAGATAACTAGAAGAGTAGATTTGGAATGTTCCCATCACAAATAAATGATAAATGTTAGAAGTGATAGATATCCCAATTACTCTGATTTGATCACTACATATTGTATGCTTGTGTAAAAATATGACATGTACTCAATAATATGTGCTATTTTTATGTACTCATAATTAAACAATAAAAAATATGTGGCATAAAGTACATTTCTATTTTCTAAAATCAGGACTACATTAGAGTAACTAGAAATGTTGAATTGTGTACTTACAATAGTTTAAAACGTACTTTTTGGTAAAGATATCTCTAAAGCTACTATAAAATTATTTTCCTTTTGAATCACTAAAGCAAGATTAAATTGTATCTTGTATGGTTTAATATAACATAAATAATTTATTGTATTCTGAAATTGATAATCCAGATATGGTATAAAAATTGACACTCAGTTACCTCTTAGGTTGAACCACATAAACTTACTATTCTTTGTAGCTAAAAGTAACTGAATATTAGCAATTATTTGCAGACCAATCTAATTGAGTTAATAATGATGTTTCACCTTACTGGCTATTTTAAGAAAATGACTTTATATTTACTTACATTAAGATGTTTATTAAATGCTGGTGCAATGCATTGCATTCTAAGGGATCAAATGCAACCTCTTATCTTACTTAATATAATTGTTATCACGGAGCGCATACATCCTCTAACCTAATATGTTTAAGGTATTTGAGATAGAACCCTAAATGCTCACAGAGCAATGACAGCATGAACACATATGTATGAATAAACTAGAGAACGGCTGTAACCAAACTGTAATTATATACAAAGCATAGTTTCTTTACTCCAAACAGTTGTTATACCTATATATGCAAATGATTATTATTATTTAATTTTAGGAGAGGAAGGGTGGAACACTACATGGTTGAATTTCAGCACAGAGCTGTTAGCATTTGTTTATTTTTTTTCTCATTTTGGAACTAAAACTTTGAAAAAATCTATTTTGAATATATGTGAAAACAGTAGACATTAGTGAGTCAGTTCAGTTCTACAAATATTTACTGAGTGTTTACTCTTTTCCAAGAAATGTTTTAGGTGCTGGGGTTACACAAATGAACAAGACACACAAATAAATTGAGGGAACTTCAGGGAAGAAATAGACAACTGAACATGTTTCAGTATAACATGAAAGCCTTCATTATTAAAAACACAAATTTTGGCTTAATTTCTAGGTTTAAATGCTAGCTCTGCTATGTATAAGCTGTGTGACTGGCAAGTTGCCTAAACAATCTGTGCCTCTGGGGTCATTATAGTACTCATCTCTGCTTCATTGTGAGGACTTAGTGAATTAATACAGGTAAAACACTTAGTCGCTGGCACAATGTAATTGCTAAGAGTTAGCTATTACTATTATTAATAATAAGACACTGTACAATAAAAATGAACATATCTAAATTTTTACTGTAGGAGATGATATATTTGGGGGTCTTTTTGATTTAGCAGAAAGGCATGAGCATTGCAGTCAGTCTATTCTGGGTTCAAATCTTTATTACTTCCTGGCCATGTGAGTTTTTATTTTCTTATATGTAGAAATAAGAACAATACTATCACATTTTAATGGTTATCCTGAGAACTTAATGAGATAACGTTTATAAGCGTAGTCAATAAATAGTAGCTATTAATATTTATTAGATGAAAAATCCATCACTCAACTATATCCCCAAAGAAAATAAGAAATACCATAAAAATCTATGGTTACACAATTAAAATAATTATATTCTACTTATAAAAATGTAATAGAATTCAGAAATTGAATAATTCTCAACATTAGATTTTATTCAGATTTGGTTACTACTAAGCTTTCTCTTTATCCTTACAGAAATAAATTTTCCCTTTATTTTCATAATACTGTAAAAAATTTTTACAAACATATCATCTTATTTTTGCATTATAGAATGAAAACTGTCTACACAAATTTGTAATATGATAAAGTTTATGCTAATTTTGCTGTAAGTTTCATGGATATATTGGAAGCTTGTTAATAATTAAAAAATTTTACTACTTCAAGTTACAAATAACTATTACAGTAAATACTTTCCAATCTTTATCTGACATGACATCTTACCAATACAGGCATCACAAAATAAATAATTTATGAAAAATATTTATTTAAAGAGCTGTAATTTACCTTGCATTTACCATATGCCATTCATCCAAGTAGCAATATAAAATATTCATTAGAGAAACTCATTAAAACAAACTTCTATACAATGAGGTGACGGGCCAACAAAAAACATCAATCATAGCAGGGTTTTAAGTTTTTATTAGTGCATATGGGCACACTAATATTTCAAAGTAGAAAATTATGAATATTTTGCTCTGGCTCTGAAATGACCAGGCTGCTACAAAGACAAATTTGATAAGAGTATTACAAAGACAGGAACTGAGTTTTCTTCATTTGTTTTCATTTTAGTCAAGAAATCAGTGACAGTTAACTGAGATTTATTTTATTAATGATGAATCAACCTGATGTTATAATTAATGGGAAATCTATAGCTAATCTTAGAGGAAAAATAACTAGGCATGTAATGATGTTTAAACCTGGCATAACAGAACTCTGAGTTGCTGTCTCTTGACTATGTCCATGGTAGGCAGAACAATTGCTGTATCAGTAATACCCTAATGCACTTTGGGGCCCATGAGAGAATACCAACCTCACTCATGCCTAGGAGCAGTGTTTACAAAACCCCATGAATGTTGGACTTAAAAAAATGATTCTACTCATATGAAGTAACTGTGTAATTATTGCACTGTCAGCTTTAAGCACACACACACACACACACACACACACACACACACACACACACACACACACATTACAATTCTAGCAAATCTCTTATGAATGGTATCAAAGTTAAGGAAAAATAACAAACTCAAATCAACGCATTATGGTATTCACATGAGCAGCATTGTACTCCTCTGTATCTCCCAATATAAACTAATTCACAATTCATTAGGAAGTTCTGTTAAATCTCTGCTTCACATTCCCTGCCCTTCTAGTACACTGTTGATCTGTGATTAAATGTTCTAATAAAATTAACTGGCTTTGCTACAAACAGAACATCTGGAGCTATGTTTAATTTCACGTCAAACATACACAGGAAACACCTGTCTAGGTGAAGTAATTTTTTAAAAAATGACACTAATCCATCTGTTTTGGAAAATGGTGTCATGGTTGTCACATTAAAAGGTAATATCAACAAACACAGAAAACTTGAATTGCTTTGGAGCAGAAGTTTTCTAAAATTAACAACAACAAAAAAATGTTTGTCCAAATGTTATTGTGTCAGCCTTATTTTGTGCTGAATAATAGGAAGCCTTCTTCTTTAACTCAGCAACTTTCAATTCTTGCCCTGTAAAATTTCCAGATGTTAAGTTAGTCTCTGCACTTAAAAGATTAAAAACACTGGTGTGACTTTTTAATCTAAGTATCTGAGCCAGAAGCAAACTGACACCATCCACTGATTTCCTTATAAAGAATAGGTAGACTTTATATACATTTTTAAGTGTACAAAAGTCTGCATAAATGATTTTATGTGATGCCAGTGAACAAGTATACGCTTTTCAGAAATTGAATGCTCACAAGTGTGTATAGTTTGCAGTGACTTCTGATAGAAAGATAGGAGCACACAATGGAAACCTAATGGAGGAAGTGGCTGGATGTTATTTACGATCTTTTTTCTCTTAAATTCTGTCTGCCTCAAAATTTTCAGTTTATTGGGCTCCAAGAAATGCTTTCTCTAAATCTTCCTTCTCATTTCTATTTCCTTGTGAGAGACAGGTGAGTTGCCAAGACAGTAGTTTTTAAAAACAGCTTAGTGGCTTACTGATTTTGTGAAATCCATACTGTTTTCTTCTTTAAGAAATGAGGTTGCTGAAGAGTGAAAAAGCTAAGTGACTTGACCAGTATCACTCAGCCTATCTGGACATCAGACTACATTATGCCAGTATGTCACAAAATGTTTTTAATATCGGTGTTCTTTGCAAAGTGTTCCTATTAAATGGCATTCAAAGGCAAAGTGTGGATTCTTTGTGACAATGGAGAGGAATTGAAGGGAAAATGAAAAATCTAAAGACACAGTCCATAAGGCTTATCTAGCTTGCGTTTTATTAAAAATTAATGTGAATTTCTAATTCAACTCCCTAATGTTGTTATACATGCGAAAGGGTGCCATATTTAATGTTGTTTTTCTCAAAAAAAAAAAAATCCTAACTAGAATTAATGTTCCAGGGAGATATGCCTCACACCTTCTCCTCCTCCTTTAGCAACTCACATCACCAAGTTTGGTGTCCTCAGGGTAAAGTCACTAAAAGAAATTGTGAGAAACAATTTTAAAGGCCATCATGGTCTAGAAAATTGCCAATAAGTTTTTCACTGAAAAAAATAATGCAGATTTGCTAAGCAGATCTAAGAATATACTTGTCACGAATTACAATCTTAGAAACATTTTAAATTTAATTTGAAACTTTAGTGTTTAGCTCTTTGTTAAATTAAACTATCAATAAGTTATTGGTTATTAATTTTTATATTTGTAAGTAAAAGAGATTTTTAAGCTGTGTACTTTTGTAATAGCAAAAAAGCAGAGAGGTGAAGGTTTGGGCCCATGGTTTTGGATGAATTCTAGTAGAAGTAGTTAGGTGTTGGAAAAAGTAGGTTGAGCACAACTCTAATTACTAAATGATTATTTTGGTAGACTTGAAGTATACAGGCATAGACAGAGTGACCAGTGGAGAAAGTAAGGGTAGAGATACTCTAGTGAAAGACAATCAAATTATGTGAACTATGTCTGGTTGTCACATGACAAGTATTGCTAGGACCTAACTGATGGCAATCTCTTGTATGGAATCTCTATGCCTGTGAGTGTCATGTTATAGTCTGTAGAACCCTTAATTTTACTGCCATACATTGACACTTATCCCAGAGGATGAGAGGAAGATCAACAGGTACCGTCTTGGACTTCTGCTCCAGGTCTCTCTGTCTTTTTATCTCTCTCTCTCTCTCTCTCTATACATATAGATAAATAGATAGATAGATGTATATATATAATTAATATAATATATAAATACATTATATATTTATATATATTTTACATAATATAAATATATATTATATATAATCTGTGGGTTTCTAGATGAGTTTTGATTTTTCCTTTTTTTTTTGCAAACGTTGCTGTGCTATTAACTTTTTTGTTGTTTTAACTATTGGTTTACCCAAACTTTTCTTTTTAATTGGGTATATTATTTTTAATACTTAATTGCAGCAACTCTAACTCTATAAAATGTGATCCTTTCCCTTATTACTTAGGTCCTTGGTGATTAAATACATTAACAAAGTTAAAATTAATGACTCCAAAGATAACTATTATATCTATTTAAAATATACTAAAGCAGTATTGACTACTTAGACTATGGCACACATTTTTTCTTTCAAGGATCAGATAATATTTTTGACTTTGTGAGCCACATAGTCTCTGATACATCTACTCATCTCTGTTATTGTAGCAAGAAGATAGGCATAGATAAAACAAAAAATGGGCATGACTGTGTCCCAATGAAACTTTATTTACAAATCAAGGCAGTGGGTTAAATTTGACAGGCTATATATTTTGCATACCCTTGGCTTAAACTATGTAACTCTACTATAAAAACAGAAGTCATCACATAAATAAATATGTGAATCTCAATATGTATAAACATTGAATGTTGTTTCACCTATATGCACAGATTATTATTACTAAACCATAAAATAGCATTTAAAAATTTTACAGCTAAACCAAGTTGGACCGCCTTGGTAGGTACCTCAATTTCCAAATCTAAGCAGTAGATCTAGAATAAATGAAGCTTGTAGAATGAATTTTGTAGTAATGTAAGCAAAATATAAAAGATCATAAATAACTGTAATAAATTGACCAAAAAAGTCCAATGTATAACATAAATCTGTACAGAAAAAATGATTAGAACAAGAGAACAGCAAGTTCTCATGAATTTCAGAATGATTTGCTGGCTAATAACAATAAATGTTAACATTTCTAAAAGGGAATATTAGATTATTAGTTTAAATTCTAAGGGGAGGTAAACTAGTTGAATAGTTACAGGAGCAAATAAAAAGAAACAAAAACTAACTTTCATGTTGCAAATGATTATGGAAATATCAAGCATTGTGGCAAATTCTAACTCTCTGAATCTCCTTTTTTTTCTGTTTAAGATGATGATAGTCTTAGTGTTAATGTGATCTCTCTATCTCTCAATTTTCGTAATTTGATTATGTTTTACTAATTTCAGGAGAAGGAAAATCTAAACAAAGTTTTCCAGAATAAGACAAGCAAATTAATTTAGAACTAAAATAATTGAA
Organism: Carlito syrichta; assembly: GCF_000164805.1. Lineage (NCBI taxonomy): Eukaryota > Metazoa > Chordata > Mammalia > Primates > Tarsiidae > Carlito > Carlito syrichta. Next base: position 32,251 of record NW_007257484.1, on the reverse strand, counting down.
AATTAATGCCTACAGGCAGTGATCCCTAAATCTGAGGAATATCTGCAAATTTGGGGTTATCCTTAAATTAGGACATCCCACAAACTAAAGTTTTCCAGAATAATACAAGCAAATTAATTTAGAACAATAACAATTGAAAACTAATGCCTAAAGGAAATGATCCCCAAATTTGAGGAAAATCTGCAAGTTTGGGGACATCTTTAAATTAGGATATCCTATTAATGTCCTAATATATCAAATCTTACATTTTTCCAATTTACTTCTTATACCTACTACTCTGAAATATTAAGAGATTGGTGGTAAGTTCTAGATGACAGTGTTCTGTCTCTTTATTATTCTTTTTTACTTTGCATCTTCTACTTGGAGTCATATATATGCAGTCAGCTTATCCTGCAAAAGTCAGATATATACAGTCCATTTTATCCTCCAGGACTCCTTAAACATTACATTCTTGTTGAAATTTTTCCTAGGACTTTTGTCTTCTTTGAAGTTAATGTTGATCAACCTCTCATCTTTGTCTCTTTTATGTAAAGTTAGGCCTCCAAACTAGACCTGTTTGACCCCAGATCTAATGCAATTTCCAATCATTTGTGAGAGATCTTGTATGCCAAGGTAAGCAGGTAGGGATAAAGTCAAAGTAACAGAAATTATCACTTCTTTCCAATTAAGAAAGTAATGTATGCTAATCGGAAAATATTTGGGAGCACAGAAAAGCTTAAATAAGAAAAGGAAATCTGTGTATTTCCCCCAGCTGTTTTCTTAGATCCTTTTGCGATGTTCACTTTGCATACTTTGCTATTAATATATGTTATGACTACAATCTTGTTTCTGTGACCTAACATACTATACACAACTTGCATGTTATGACATATTTCACATAACGTAATTTTCAATGGCTGCATAATTAGAATATATGATCAAAAGGATATAACATAAAATTAAATACTTTTGAACACAATGTATTCTATGTCAGTAGTGTTGCAATGAAAGCATACATATCTACTTTCTATTATTTTAAATTTTCTCAAGATCTATTTTTAAAGTAGGAATTAATGAGTCAGAGGCTATGAATATTTTTTGGTTCTTGATAGAAATTGAGAAAGTTTATACTGGAGCTAATACATGGATAGTTCAATTCTTGAAACATTGTAAGGAATAAAAAAATGAAAAATATCATTGCTTCCAGAAAGATATGTTTTCAAATTGCTTTCTAGAAAGGTAATAATAGCTTACACTTTCACCCAGGTTAAATGAGCACTTATTTCATAATAAACTGACTACTAGTGACTTTTTAAATGTTTATTAAACATATTAAATGTTAATAAACATTTTAAAAGTTTTATTTTGTTGACAGGAGAAAAAAATGCTTCCATGGTTATATTACTTTGGATAAAGCATGTGGCCCAGAAATGTAATTAGACCCACAAATTATTTGGTAGTTTCCTCTCCAATGATTGTTATTCATTCTTGAATAGAGAAGAAAATAATGTACAAGATTTCTCGTCCCAGTCTTATAGTCTTTCCATAAAAATGTTTATTTCCTCTGATGACAAATATGTTCCAATCTAGAATATTCTGAAATTCATTGCATTCCTGAATGTTGTTCATTAACTTTGCAATACATTTATTTTATTTTTATAGTCATTTGAAGAGAAAACTAGTTGAGTATTTTTTCTTATCATTATTTAAATTATAATATAATTCCCAAAAGTTGTTTTGACTGTCTGCTAATAGCAAAGGATGAACTAGAACAATCCTGTTTAAAATTATACTCTGAAAATAACTCAGGCATCTTAATTTCAATTTGCCATGGCTAAATCTGAAAAATCATCACTATTAAGCAGATAATTATAAATAAACTTATATTCTTTAATTATCAATTTGTTATTTGAATGTGCATATGGTTAAGGTGTTTAGTTGTGTTCATTATCCATTTATTATTTTGCAAATGCAGTTTTTACTCTAGAATTTAGAAGTCTTAATATAATTGATATTTGTAAGATTTCTCTTGATCAAGGCAGCATTTATTAAAAATAAAGGCAGAATATCTGTAGTTAAATCACTTTACTAGGTGCAGATGTCACTGTACCCCAGACATAATAATTCTATACTCAGCACATGGTGAATTTAACCCCAAACAATAACTACATTCTGAGGCTTTATTTATATCATTTAATCTTCTACATTTGAACTTACCAATTTATACTTTAACAGATTTGATTCCAGGTTAATCCATGGTGTATTTTGATCATTTCTATGTAATAAAGTTCTTCTTTTTTATGTGGGCGAAAAAAATCCCGTCTAATATAAACAACATTATCACTAAGACTGTGATACATCATCACACATGCAAAACCAAAGCTGAGGTAGCCTAGAATGGCAGATTAGATGAACCACTTCAATTTTCCATCAATCAAATTATAGTTTATTGTTCAGCTGAACTACCTCAGGCAACACAAATCTAAAAAACTGTCACTCTGGAAACATTATATTTTTTTTCTTGTCACATTATAACCTGAGCTATAGTCATAAAAAAGAATGTCATACCATTACTGACTCATAATATTTCTTAATTTAAGAACAGTTAATTCATACCTTTAAAGATGATAGTAGTGTTGGATTGTAATGCCATCCAACCACATTACTACTTTAATTATTTCCAAAATAATGGCTATTTAATAATATTCAATTAAACACAGATGGTTGACAAAAGTGCACCTTAATAATAAGAATAGAGAGAAAAATTGCAATTTTGATTCATCTAGTATTTTAAATGTTTTGTGTCCAAAACACATTTTATAACATTTAATTAAAATTCAGTCTTGGAGAATAGAATAATAATTTTTACTTTATTTTGGCAACAGAGAAAAAGTAACTCATCAAGCTAAAATTTTAACAAATACAAGCAACAACAAAATTCTAACATCCAAAACATTAAAATTTTGATTACATTCTGTCTCTCACAAGTGTATCAATACATTTTCTGACATTTATCCTATGAAGTTCCTCTTAGATTGAGGAATTATCATAGATGGTGCTGCATGTTAAAAGCTTTCAGTTCATCTTAGATGTATGAAATAAGCTGATGGCATTTCTATAGCTAGAAATATTTAGTTGAATGTGTGCAACAGTGATGATTGCTTTTCTTTGTAGTATAGGTATTACAATTTGGAAAGTGAGGAGGGGAAATAGCAAAATGAATTTTATTCTCAAAATACAATTCCCTCAAAATTGAATGAAATATTTGTGCAAGAATGAACCTTGTTAAAACCGTGGTGGTTTTCAGTTGCTATAGACTCATATTTATACTTAAAATGTGTTCATGATTACTTGATGAAGGCATAAACTTGCTCAAGAAATAACACTCATAAATAATACATGCTAAAGCCCGAAGATAATCAGACAAGTTATAAGAATATACCTCCCTCCACAAATGTATGTCATTGCTACATTTCATGAAAGGCCACTTAATTGACTACCAGATAAAGGAATAAACCTGCTAAAAGAATAGATTTACTGTGCACTGAGGCAATGCATTTAAGAGGTCTCCACTGAATAAAAAACTAGTTCCATTGGCTGAACTAAGATATGTTCTTGAACGCGTTGGGACTTATTAACTGAACTTTTATGTGCCTTTTATGCATCATTTATTTTTGAAAAATCAGGAATTTTCATGATAGCAATTACTTATGCACTAAAGTCATGCGAAATTCCTGTGGTTGGTACCACAAAATCCACCCCAAGGAAGGACTTTACCCTCTTTTTAACACCTCTGGAGTTTTGGACAGAAAAAAAGGAAGCAGAATAACACCAAAGAAGGTGTATATGGCTCCACTGAATGCTGTGGGTTTTCCTTGAAAAGGTAATTTGAAGGCCGTACACTAATCCTTCTGTAGTTTTTACTTTATTGGCATGGAAAAGAAAAAAAGATTTTTGAATCATTTTTTGTAAATATGATGATGATAATAACACCTACTACTTATTGAGAACTTACTGTTTGCCTAAGTAACTTTGTAACATTTGTTTATTTGTACCATTTTTTTGGGTGCAAATATGTCTATGTTTGGCATGACCATAAACAGCTCCATTCTGTCTTATTTAGCCAAGATTTGTATTTGCCTGTTCTGAAATTCATTCCCCACATTGGAACTACAAAACCTATTGGCAATAAAGCTTCTTGGTTCAGCTTTGCTATAAAATTCGGAGTGTTTCTCAACACTGCATAATTAAATGCAAATGCTAGGCTGTAATTATATTATGGGTGTGACTAAAAGAGACTGAAGGAAGGAAATTCTCAGTTAAATCTGCTTCCACCTTGTTGTTTCTAGGTTTCTTGTGGTTTATTCTTTCAACTTTTAAACTATATTTGATCCAAAGATTCTAACTTAACTTTTAAAAGCTTCATTAAGGTTTAACTGAATGTGCAGGTTTTCAGTATTCCTTCTGCAGACCCCTGGATAATAAGAATGAAATAGTTTTCTTCTGTTGATACCCTGTAAAGTTCTACTCCATTCCCTGACTTACATTTTTCATTTATGTACACAAAAGGGGTTGAATGTACCAGTCGTGACTCAGACTGAGAACTTTTTTTTTAAAGAGCAGTATCTGACATGGCTTACTTTGGAATAGGGTTCTCATCATTAGATTCAACCTTCATTTTTCTCCTTTCACTATACCTTAGTGTCTGCCACTCATCCTCTTCTCTTTCCTTCTTCTGTTGCCTTTTTTTCCTACAAAGATGGTAGCATTATGATGTCAGAAATAATAGTTGACATTAAAAACAAGTACAACTGAGAATTTAAAATAAGCAGTTCTGTTCAGCTTTACTTTTTCTGTCATGAAAGATAATTTAAAAGCTACTAGCAGACTTAAGTGAAGTCTTTAATACCAGGTCAAGCAGCTACAAAACCTCACTTGCCCAAATTTCTCTTGAGACTTGAGAAGACAAAACCTGGGAAAGAGCCATTCTGAAGTTCCCAGACTCTCAGATGTATCTATAGTGTTGGTGGTATTCAGACACTTAACTCTTCTTTGAATGCCAGAATTCCAGAGCTGGCCACAAGGTCTCTTTTTGTAAAAGAGCTAGTCTGAGATCCATGTTGTAGTCTTTGAGTGTCAATGACTAAAGTCTGGTCCTCTGACACTTAGTCTAGGCCTTATTCCCACAATCAGGTTCTTAAATATTGACCATCATCTGGGGGCTGCTTCGTGATGAAACATGCATTAATCCTCAGTTAAATGAAGAAAAGTCACCGCTAGGTGGATTTTTCATAGAACTGACTTCATTCCTAAATAAAAGTATGCTAAAATTTGGAATGGCATTGTTTGTTTTTGTGTGAAATGGTGGTGAAAGTAGTTTATTATCTATGTCCTTGGCCTTTTTGTTAAATGTCTTTTCTTAGCAAAATTAAAATGTTGATAGACCAATGAAATTTACAGATTTACTTGAAATTTTACTGCTCCATGAAATCTAAAAGTCTGGGATACATTGCAGTAGACTGTTTCTCCCCCTTGTCAGTCCCAGATGGGTGCTGCTGTGAATCTCTCCTTTTATTTTCCTTCTTGGCAGAATATGTCCTATGATTGTTGGTCACACGCCATGGAAACCACTATGGATGGAAGGTTAGTGAGCTGAGGCTTAGGTTCAGCTCTGCCACCAAGTAGGGTGCCACATTTGTCAAGTCACTAGCCTCCCTGGATATGGTGTTCTTTATTATAAAAATGAAAGTGTTGGTCAAGTTAATTTATGAGACTTTTTGAGTTTCTCTCTCTCTCTCTCTCTCTCTCTCTCTCTCTCTCTGTGTGTGTGTGTGTGTGTGTGTGTGTGTGTGTGTGTTCTAAAACATCAAGTCCTCTTTGTAGAAAAGTGTTTGTAGAGTCATGTTTCATCATTTTGAACTAAAGTAGACTGGTATAAGAAAGCGAGACTCTGGGAGAAGTGAAGAGATACAAGAAGCAATTTCATTTCCACAAACAGGGAAAATCCTAACAAACAATATACAGAACTCTGAATTGTCTGCTTTATTCACTGAGGTACCCATCATTTCTTTTTGGTCCTTCTTTTACTAACAGTTTGTGATCAGGTTGTTTGACATTTTAATGTATAAACCAAATCTGAATTTATTCAGATTTCCTCTAATGCATTCTCTGCACATATTGGGGTTAAGCTGAGTTTGGAATCCAATTCTATGTTTTAGTTATTAGCTGGCTCTGAATGAGTTCTCTAACTTTTACACCTACCTGGAGATTCTGCCTTTCTTTGTGGTGACACTAACAATTAAATGTTTATAAATATAAACACATATTGTAAACTATAAAGAACTGTCTAAATATAAAGCATTAATATTTTGCATATGATCTGTATTTTACACATGATACACATGGTGGGTCAATATTACATATGTAAGTGTTCCACCATTTTATGTAACAACTATATAATCCTGACTTGTTTGTTTCTTATCTGTTGACTTTCTCACCTAGACTCAAGACATCACTGAATATTTGCAATTATTTAAGCTATTATGGACTATCGTGTTGTATGCAAGATAAAATTTAAGTCTTTTAATAAGCCACATCAAGCATTTCCTGTTTACCCCCAAATGTATGTCCATTCTTCTTTCTTGCCCTGTATGCTCTAACATACTTTCAAAACTCTGTCTTTCTGAGCATTTCATTATAGGTTGAAATTCTTACCCTTCCAGTTCTTCATTCTACTCCAATCTTTTGATTTCAATGCTCCTAAACTTCCAGTTTCTCATCTGTGAACCCCTTGCACTCTTCCTCCACACATTTTTGTGTTGCAACACACATATGTTATTCAGTAAATTTTTATAGTATCATTCTTCATAAACTAGACATTGTGTCTTATGAGACTTTTTGTCTCCCGTTGCCTTTTAAAATATCTGGCAGATAGCAGATGGGTAAATAAGCATGTATGGGTAAATAGCTAAAACATTAGTAAAGATGTTAATATTCTGTTACTTAGCCTTATGGGTAAATAGCTAAAGCATTAGTAAAGATGTTAATATTCTGTTACTTAGCCTTAGCCTAGAAAACTTCAATTAAGATATGATCATGGTTTTGTTTATTATTATTGTTGCTTTATTTTGTTTTTTGATTTTATTTTCAACCATCAAAACTGCTAAATCCTGAACAATAATTTGCAATATAGTATATTTCATTTTATTATTAAATTATTGAAATACAAGGCTGCTTGTTTAATTATTTAATTGAATCAACAAGGCAACAGTCCAATTGATTGGAAGGTGAGCAATTTTCTAAAGTTGATTTAGACTCCCGTATTAAAGATAATCTTAGCATCTCTTAAAACTTCCTCTTCATTATTAGATGTAGTGTAACTACATTGTCTTACTTTTTATACTACTATTTTCTATGAAAGTCCATGAAAAGATAAAAAAGGCTAGAAAAAATTTGCATAAAAATTTAGACATTCAGGTCTGCAGGTTTCTAAAGAGTAAGCATACTTTTTGAAATTAAGACAGCCAAAATTAATTTTAGGAAAAGAATCTTGTCCTCCTACCAACAAACTTAGTCATGTAAATGAACTTGGTTGTGAAGTAATTAAAAAGTTAAGAGCATGACAATATTGATGTTAGAAACAGCAATATAATCATATTGTATAATAATTCATAGCATTCTCATCCACTGAGTTAAGTTTGAGTCTGTATAGAGCTATAATTTTAAACTTGTCATTTAAAAAAATGGATTTGGAATGTATTTAGATAGTGATTTCCACACTTTCAGATATTTGTTCCAGCTCAATTTCCTCTTAAATCATCAACTGTTCAATACTAATAGTTGCAACCAAGTTGAAGGCTAAGTCAGAAAGAAAATTATATCTTTGACCTGAATTAGTCTTTCAGATTATTTAACTGGGTTGACTTGTGGCTGCTGCACAGAGGGGTGTGTGTTTGTGTGTGTTTGTGTGTGTGCACAGATTGGGTAGGGGAGGAGGCAGTGACTAAACAATTCTGATCTGGGCCTAAGTTCACAACTCTTAAAGTCAATGTCTTTGACCTGGTTGCTTATCCAATCTTTCCAAACTACCTCAAATACTTTATGAAATGTATGTGAACTAACAAACAGAAAAACTAAATATTTTATTTCATTATTTGTTTGTTACTTTATAAAGAAACACCTCTGTCATAGTTCAGATTTCCCTGGAAACACAATGAGAAATGCACGTCTGGTGTTTATTCGAAAGTCATCTGGGGGAAAAAGCCTGTAAGGACTTAGGAAAGCAGGATGGCCGGAGATGGTGATGCATCCATCACGGGGACCATATTAGGTCTCATAAAGAAATCTAAAGTGGAGATGGTTCTTACCAGATGTCCAAAACAGGCAGAGGGAGCCAGAATATGGTCCCCTACATAATCTAGTCATTAGTTATGTTATTTCCTTTAGCTATAGTAAGAGAAATAGCCTAAATCTGACTAATCTCCAGTTATTGTTCCAACTCCAAAATATCCACTTTATCCCATCTTTTTATTAGATGGTAAAGGTCTTGAAGCCTGGGTTAAATCTATTGTGGGTTTTTTGCTGTTTTTTTAAAAATTATTTCCCATGATAAACAGCAGAGTGACACTATAAATAGTTGCACTGAAAGCATGAAGACAAGTAGCCTCTAAAAACAGAAAAAAAGGCAAAAAATGTAATTGAGAAGAAATACAGCCTTATTGACACCTTAGTTTTAGCCCGGTGAGACTGATTTTGGACTGAATTGAAAGATAATAAATATGTGTTGCTTACAGCAATTAAGTTTATGTTAATTTGTACAGCAACAATAGGAAACTAATACAATGGTTTTTGTCTTATTTGAAAGTATGCTCTAGGTGTTTCTTTAACCATGTGTCTATCCTTGTAATTTCTTGTAATGTTTTTCATTTTCCAAATAAAGAGAATTACTCTTTAGTCGATTAATCTATTTAAAAAACTATATCATAAGAGAAATATGGAAGACCAAATCCACTTTTAATTTCACAGATGTCCTATGTTCGCCATACTTGGTGTTTTTAAAATTTAAAACAAAAATTTAAAATCATGAGAGTTCACATAAATCTGTATTTCTGGCATTTCTCAAAAAGCCAGAAGTCTACACTAGGCCTAGATTTTCAGATGGCAACATCTTTTTTTTTTTTTTTTGAGTTGGAGTCTCACTCTGTCGCTCAGACTGGAATGCAGTGTCCGCTCCCGGCCACCGCAGCCTCGACCTGTTGGGCTCTGGTGATCCTTCCGCCTCAGCCTTCCAAGTAGCCGGAATTACAGGCATGCGCTACCATGCCCGGCTGATTTTTTGATTTATTGTAGAGATGAGGTCTCGCTGCCCAAGCGGGTCTTGAACCCTCGGGCTCAGTCAATCCACTCACCTCAGCCTCCCAAAGGCCCCGGATTATAGGCTGAGCCACCGAGCCCGGCTGGCAACATCTTTTTTAGAGTTGAAGCATGACATTTCTAGATAGCCACATTTCACCTGCTCACACAGGTTCACTTATGAACTTGTACCTGGACCACTGTACCCTGAGCATGCCTTAGTTAAGGTGTCCGTTTCTTTTTTAAAAACATTCATTTGTTGACAGAGTTATATGAGGTGCCAAGTTGATCTAGTATTTTTGAGAAATTTTTAAAATGGTAAATATAATATAAATCTGTTTTATGTTAATTTCTGCTTACAATCATTATTTTCTATTCCAAAAGATATAGCTGTGGCTTTATTTATTCATTCTTTCTTATTTTTTCCCTTTATTTTATTATAAAGACATGGAGTGCAAGTCAGGATTAAGTACATAAGTAGTCTACATGCAGGTGAAGTTTGGTCCTCCAACTAGTCCTCACTTCCCTTGGTTTAAGATCAGGTGTCCTTAGTGATGCCTAAATATTACTTTTAATTCTTTACTACCTCTAGTTACCTTCTAGCTAAACCAGAAAACAGCTTTCTTTTTCCTGAAATATGGAGTCATGCTTCTAGTTGAAATAGTAAAATATCTCCATAGTACAAAATTATTTTGTTGGAGGAATGTGAGATTAAAGGGTGTTTTTTGTTTTTTTTTTTTGTCATTTTAATTTGTCCTCCACATTCTTACCCATTGTTACCAACTTTCTCCCCAAATTTTCAAACAACAAAACCTGGCCTAACATCACATTCACTCAGTGTCTTAGGATATGTTTTCATCAGTAGTGACAAAGTTCATAAGTGATAATAAGGAACTACTCCCAACATGACATTTAGAATATATTTGTTTGTTAGTTGGGGGAAGATATCTGAAAATGAACACTTCCCATGGAGTGACGCCCAGAAATAACATGATGTGTCAATATGGTATTGATTCAGAAAGCATATAGGAAGAGGTCTCTGGACTTGATTTGTGATATAAAACAATAAATAACCTAGAATTAGGCAAAACAGCCCTCCAAATGTAAATTAAAATGAATTTATTCATTACTAAGAACATTACTTTTAACATATTATACATAACAAACATATACATTCCAAAATATTGCAATTGTCCTATATTATTTAAGACTAGATAAATTATAGCTGTTCAATATAAACTTTATGTACTTCCCCCAAAGTACATGCTGTTTTCCTCTAGAACTTTAAAAGGAAAAAAATGATAATTTGCAGTTTTAAGTAATTTAAATACACTTACATCAAGCCAGTTACGCATTTGAGCTTCTACCTCTGTTCAGGTCCCATTTTTTTCCTTCTAAAATAGATTTTTATTATAGAACAAAATGAATAGGAGAGAAAATCTGGAATTGAATTCTACACTCATAGAGAACATGGGGATTCATTTGGGGCCACAGGTACTTTATGGGTAAAGAAGAAAGCTTTTATGCTGAAAACCTCCATGAGTGTTAGATTCTGAGAGGTAGACTGCCTAGTGTAGTTAAGAACAAGAATTCTAGAGTTGGTCTGTCTGGGTTTAAATTCAAGATCTACTACTTATTTGCTGTGTTGCTTTGCTCTAGATACTTAATCTCTCTGTCCTTCCATTTTTTTCATCTACAGATGGAGGTAAAAATACTGAACTCATAGTTGAGATATTGAATTAGTTGATCAATGTAGAACATTGATAGCAGTACATGGTATACAGCAAATACTTGTGTAGAACCTACTAGTATTATTTACCAGCCTTTAACTTAAATAACTACCAGTCTCACTTATTTAATACCTCTGCCCTTTGCTGATTCCAGCTAGCTCCCCATCCATCTAACCAACAACCCAAAGTCTATATTTACTACTAAACACAACAGTTTACTGATTTACCAGCTTAGGTTCATATTTAATGGAAAGAAAATAAACAAGTAATAAGGCAAAGTTTAGGAAGAATTACACAGTCACTCAAAGTCATCTGGTGAGATTCTTTTTAGATTACCTGGTCACTGAAAACTCAATCTAACCTTTTAGCAAGGATTTTATATAGTATGAGAGAATAATTTTTATGAAAAAAAGGCAATTCATAGCAGTGTGATAACTTGGCTATCTATCCATATACATAGTCACACAAAAATGTATTTATAAATCAATCCTGTACTAGATAACATAATGCACAATTTGTCCCATTTTTCAACAGAAAAATTGGTGAAGCAAAAGACAGTTAAATATGCTGTGTTAAACTACCAAATAGAAAGTATAAGAATTTTCCCACAAATTTCTCCCTATGTAATTAAAAAGAAAGTTTACTAAACATATTGTTAACTTGGGTCACATAAATTTATATATACATATAAATAGAAGCCCTAATTATTCTAGAAATGCATGTGCCCATAATTACATTTTAAAACTTTTTCTTTTATAATTATTGCTTCTGAAGATTTCCCACAAAAAATAAGAAATTCATTACTTAGATTAACCACATACCACATGACCTACTGCTTTCTTTTCTTAAATCTAGTGACCAGTTTCTAGAATCTTCTGACATGACTTTGACAGGCTATTGCAATAGAGATACTTTTCAGCTTATTTATTTTTCAATTACAATAATATGTCCAGAGTCAGGAGTAGGTTTATGTGGTAAGTACATCTGGGTTTTGTGTACTCTGGACTGGTGATTTGCTAGGCAGGGATTCAGTCTGTTCATTTGAAATGTAAAAATGTAGTAGAAGTGAAAAAAGATGTTTGTGTGTTCTCTTGGCCTCAAAACATTCACAACCCACCAGGCTGTTTGGGCAGTCATTTGGTATAACAGAATTTCTTTATCATTATTTTTTTTTCAATTTTAGTTTTTGTGTACATAACAATTGAATTTTTGGTGAGAGTTTTTAGTTAATATCTATTTTCAGTACATTGTTTTAGATATCAATCACATGGTAGAGATAATACAACAAAATATTTATTTTCTCTTTAAAAATGGATGATTTTAGGCATGAGAGTTAAAGGTTAATTTGAAGTAATTTAAAAATTAGTCTGTGTTCCACGTTTCTTGGCTAACCAGGTTAGAACAAGACTTTAAGTGTTTGTGTGTATGCCATGTATAAAAAAAATAAAGTTTTCAAATAAATATATATATATTTTCATGATACCAATTTACCTTTGTAGAAGTTATTGGACTTACTTTATAATTTGTAGCAAAAAATTAAACTGTTCTGACATTGATATAAAATAAATAGTCTTCTAATTCCAAGTCTAGCTCTTTAAGAATGGACAGAAGACATAGGGGGTCAGAGCAATAGATACTCTAAGTATTGTGAATTAGAGTCAGAAAAAGGCACAACAGAAAGGCCCATTTTCATAGTTTATGAATTCTGGATAATTTATGTTTCTAAAAATATTCCACTGCTAGGTTATCTTGTTCTTACAAAAGCTGGCTTTCATAAATAACCCTAGCAGTGATCTATATCTGATGAAATAACTTCAAAGAAATTAGTAAACACAAGTAGCTTTCACAAACTTTCTCTAATGAGTAGCAATCACAAATTTTCAATGGCATTCTCATGTATTCTGAGAAAATATTAAAAATATTTTAAAATATATAAATTAAGATTGAATTATTTGCGACAAGGTTTTTATGTTTGTCATATAAGAAATAGTACAAGAGAAATTCTTACTCACAGTTTCTTTCAATCCTTGTGACTCCAATAATGCACCAGAGAGAAACAAAACTATAAAAATGTCAAAACAACTATTGGTACTTTAACAAAGTGTGTGAAAGGAAGATGGTTTTTTTAAAAAAAGGTTGTGCTTTTCAGTGACTTATTTTAACTAATTCAGTATTTGTTAAAGATTGAGTTAGGAATTCAAAACTAAAGTTGCGATCATATAGACCCAGCAGGAAGAAAACAAAGACTGTAAGGACCGATTAAAAAAAAATGCAAGAAAATGACAAGTTCAAAACATCTTGAAAAATGTTTTTCCTGTGGGACTTTTCAATAGACTCTAAATTTTGATACAGTATACTTTACAATAGCTTTTCAATAAAAATACATGCAAACGATGCATGCAAAGACACACATAAGAAAATAATAATGCTTAGAATAGTGATCAAGAGAAAAAATATATTTTTCATAGAGGATGAAATCTGTCTAGTGATTGTTATATCTCACTAAATGGTTAAGATGCTAGCTAGTCTTGCTGTGATAAGGAAAACTAACTTTAAAAAGTCCTATATTTTCAGCTATATATTTACTGACCTGTTATTCCACCATTACTCTATTTGTTGTCTACAGCATGTTTCAAGGACACAGATATTTAAAACATGAAAATAATGGAAATGATCTATCATAGAACACAGGCCAGATGCAGTGGGAAGTAAAGATAGCAGGGTATGGAAAGAAATACAGAAGAGTACATGGCTAGAGGTAATAAAAAGACAAACACACTTGTGGTCTGGATGTAACTACAGCACTATTTGACAGCCTCACAGTGGAAATAAGGCTCATAAAATTTGGATGCTAGTGTGATATACAGATATCTCACACATAAGCTGATTTCCCCCAAAAGATGGCAAGGTTTGAAATGGACCAGATTTGGCCAGTCTCCATAATCTTAAAATGTGAGAATGTCAGCATATGAGAGTGTTCAGATGGTATTGCTTATTGCTATAAAATAGAATGGAAATAGGCTTTAAAATTCTGAGGACTGACTTAAGTTAGAGCATAGAAAAGTAAAAAACTAATTAAGTAAGTCATAGTTCCAAAACTCTCTGTTTAGGCATGTCTCAGCTCTCCTTAACTTAAGGCAGGAAGGTATGTGTAAGAGATATTCCACAGGTTTTCTGCTTGAGCAAGTCGACATTCTTAGTATATCCAGTTTATTGATGACTGCCATTCTTTCAGATGAAGGAATTATTCTGTTTATTCCATAGGCCTCTTGGCATCTACAAAAGGAACCCTCTTGCTCTCATATGTCAGTTTGGGTCCTCCAAGATGCAGGTAGATATCAAGACAGACTTGGACAAGAAAGAGATTTATTGTTGGAAATAAAAGTGAACAGGAAGAGGAGAGGGCAAAGCGAGTTCTCTCGCCTCAATGAATGTTTAACGTCTTTAAGAGGAGAGAGGAAAAGAAGCACCAGGTAGAAAGAACTTCTGTCTACAGTGAGGCTTAGAAAGTCTTGGCCAGGCTGTGGGGATTCCCCAAAACCAAGATATCCCATTTGAGTAGTCCTGGCTTGGGCAGACTTGGCATTTTCTGGGACCTCCCCCTGCTGTGCTCTGTAATGCCTGGGAACAGCCTGTAGTACACAGGCTGAGTTAAAGCAGCAGGTGATCAGAACTGGCAGGAGTTGGAGGTTGTCAGCTGACTATATGGGGGCAGCGTGTTCCTTTCAAGGTAGATCAGAGTGGTGTACCTTGATGGTCACCGCACTTTTAGGAATATAGCTGCTTTCAAATACCACGGGCATTGGCATGCCCTTAGATGATCCCTGAGCAAATGCATGGTTTTGTCAGAGCCTGAGGAATGCTGTTGGAGATCATGTATATAAACACTTCTAGCTATGGAATTTTGGCTTGATGATTCATTCAAGAGATATTTACTGAGCATCTACTATGAATCTGGAAGTGACAATACAGCAGTGAACAACAAATCAGATTAAACAACATAAGGACTATAAATTTAGTATCCATTACTAGCATTCTCATTTTTCATCTAATCGTCATACAGTTTCAACTCTTTTTAAATTAAAACAATATTTTCACTGCTTTTCAATCAGTATTTCTTTAGATTTAGCTCTTTTTTCCTCAGCATGGCATTATTTATCTAATGTTCTCTGTTAATTGTTTTAAATTAATGAAGTATATTTGTTAGTAATTTTTTCAGTGATGATCTGTGTAGAAAATTATATCCTTTTGTGTGAAAATGTCTTTAATTTTGAATAGTAGTTTATCTGGGTATAATAATTTGACAGTGATTCGCTTTTGGCAGTGTAAAATTGTATTCAAGTTGACTTTTTTTTTTTTAAATAGGGTCTCACTATATTGCCCAAGCTAAACTTAAACTTCTGGGTTTGAGGAATCCTCCTGTCTTAGCCTTCTGGATAGCTGAAATTACAGGTTAAAGTGGTTATTTCTATTATTGACTATGTTATTCCTGAAGAGAGTCCACTGTCTGTGGAATTGTTGTTTATTTAATCTGGTTTTTATTTTAATTGATTTTAATATTTTTGTTTTTGTCAATCTTCAGTTTCACTAGATACACCTGAGTATAATTTGCTTTTATTTATCCAACACAAGTATTAGTATGCTTCTTATATCTGAGTATTTATGTTTCTTCAATTGTAGGAATTTTTAATCTTTATTTCTTTGGATATTCCCTTTCCCATCTTTTGTGTTTACTTCTTTTCAACTATCCAGTAAATATATATTGGAACTACTCATTCTGTCTTTCATAGCCTCAATTTTATTTTATATTTTTCATATCTCCTCCTAAGTAATTTTTTCAGATAATGCTTTCAACACTCGTTTACTCTTTAGCTGTATTTAATCCGGTATTTAAATCATTCATTAAATTTCAAATATTAATTTTTTAGAAGTTCTGTTCTTACCAACAGTATTATATAACAGTATTTGTATAGTATTTCAAGTTATTTGCCTCAAGTTCTAAGAGAAGTATCACAAGTCTATCATATTGTATAACTTTGATTCTTATTGTGAATTCATATTCTGGGAAAGTTGATTCACCTCTCCCTCCCTTCCCCAAATCCCTTGAATGAGAACTGAACGGTCAATACTGAGGGCCCAGAGGCTTCACATTTTGAGGTTCGTCTTATCTTAATTCTCAGTTTGGAAGATCTATATTTTAAGCATAGAAATTCAGGCTCCACATACTTGAATTAAGGCTTTCCATTCTAATTTTTTTTTTTAAAATAAAGAGTCTAGTCCCCAGCAGAGACAGGTCCCCATTTACTTCTTTGAGCTACTAATTTTTTCTATAGCTATTATGTGTATGTGCTGCCAAAGTGAGCATTCAAGAGCCATTATGGATCAGTATTACTAGGGTTGCACCTTTACACTCCGTGCCTCACTAACTCAAGATTTTTTTTCTCTTTAGTCCTTACATGGCCATTAAAATACTGACAGCAATGCGTTAGGGCCAATGTCTAATAGCATACTCCTTGACCCTAAGCATAGGAACTTGATTACTTACCATTCAAGCTAGAAAATTCTTTTTATTCTCTAATACTAAGTTTTTCTTTTTAGCTTTCCCAATTTTCTTTTTAAATTAACATCTTTATATTTTGTGCTTTTATTGGAAGTGGAGCTGCCCAGTGATCTTTCATGTGGCACTTGCTTCTATTTTAATTTATAACCGTTTCCAATGACAAGTTAACATTTAAAAATTGTTATTTTAAAAGCTTATGTGCTCTAAATTTTAGGACCCTGGGATAAATGTCTGGATTTCCCCAGACTAGCTGCCATTCTGGGTTTGTTTTTTGTTTTTTGTTTTTTGGACTTTGAGAAACTCCTGAAGGAATTATCTTAAAAATCAACATGCAGTTCTAGAAGAGAGAGAATTCTACATGATGTTGTGAGGGGACTGTGCACATTAGAGACATTGATTGAAATCTATTGTCACTTTAGATTTCATTCCATCTGAGCAATTTCAAAACATGAAAAAGTTATGCAGGAAAACATTATTAAATGCCTGTGTATTAGAATTAAAGGAGTTTAGCAGCTCAATTTTAATATCGGGGCATAAAAATGGCTTAAAATCTTTAGCATAGAGGTTGGAGCCATAAGCTCTGGAGATCCTTTCCTATGTTAATTCCTGTTCCCTTATGTGCTGGTTGTGTGACTTCGAAAGTTTTTAAATGTCTCTATATTTCAGTTTCCTCATCACTAATATTTGAATAGTAATACTAAGTTCCTTAGAGAGTTACATTGAGTTAATATAGCTAATGTTTCTCAACAAGCTTTTGTACAAATCCAAGTAACTTTTAGATGATAGCTATTCTTATCATTACAATTTCTATAAATATTATTAACTTAGTGGTTCCTGAAGTTCGTATTTTGTGGAAGAATTAAAGTAAAATAAAAAGGGGCCTGGCATAAGTTGTCTAATGTTTTAATGATAGTTGAAAAATAAATACTAGCATCTACTACTAAGTATATAAGACACATATTTTAGGATATAAAAAGTGAACAAAAATTTTATAAAGCTTTATTTTAAAAACTCATTATAATGTATTTATTATTTCATAGTACCATAGAACAGTGGAGACAGCATCATTAAGCAGAAACAGTATTAAATTTGAGTATCATTGTTTTAAATTTAACTGAATGAAAGGCAGAACAAATTGCACACCAAGCAGGATAATTGCACACCAAGGGCATTTTACAATAGCATCAAGGTAATAGTGAAATAGCCCTCATGTTTAGAAATAGCTATCAAAACCTCCTTGATAAAAAAAGGGACTAAGTTAATATTCAAGAATCATTTAATAAGGACTACTAAGAGGATAAACAGATTGTTCAAATATAATATAAGAAATTACTATATATAGGCCTAAAGAATTATTAATACCTTATTTTATTAAAAAATTACACCAACAATACTCAAAAGGAGTTTAAGATGAAGAGGAATATCATAGCTGGCTTGATTCACTAGAACATAGTACTTCCTCTGCACCCCACAGCCTAAAGAATAATTGAATAATTTCAGGGCTCATATATGCAATGCAGGAATAATTAAGGGATTAGAAAATACAATAGAAATGTTAAGCAAAGCACATGGAACTAAACTTTTATTTTAGCCCAGAAATGATATAACTGAAGATCAATTTAGGGACTATTTGTAACTATATGTGGGATTAATACATGTTATATTTAGGTAGTTTTTCTGAAGTTCCAATTTGACTGGAGTTTAATCTTCAGAGGGACTGAACCATACATTGCCATTCACTCACACATCTGTTGAACTCTGTTGGACATAACCTCTGTGAAAATACTAGGCCAGGCTGCTGGAACATGCGTAGCAATTAAAGATATGGGTGAAGTGGTTGTTTCCTACTTTCATGGTGCTTCTATTTATCTACTAGAGACAATGACATGTACATACATTACAGTAATGGAAGACATTGTAAAATAAGCACTATGCAAATGAGAACAGAGAATGAAAAGAACCTTTGAACTAAAGCAGTCAGAATGAAATGACTCTTGACATTTCACATCCATGAGTGGCTTGAACATAGGTGTAATGGTATACAAGTCAAATTTGAGCGATTATTTGGGGGATAAGGCATGGTCACTAAACCATAAATAGGATTAATTTGTTTGGAACGTGATGGTATAATAAGATAGTATTGGAATATAAATTTGGAAAGAAGATTGGAGCCAGATTTCATGTTGTATGAACTTTAATACCTTAAATCTGGAAGAACCATTTGTTATTTTCTTGTCCTAACTCCAAAAATAATATCTTAAATTTTAAACAGTA
This sequence comes from Carlito syrichta, assembly GCF_000164805.1. Taxonomy (NCBI): domain Eukaryota; kingdom Metazoa; phylum Chordata; class Mammalia; order Primates; family Tarsiidae; genus Carlito; species Carlito syrichta. Next base: position 13,357 of record NW_007257484.1, on the reverse strand, counting down.
GTGGGAAACTGCTGGGAGGGGGGAACACTTCATCAATAAGGGTACCTGATCTCAAACCAGGCTAAATGGGGACCAAAGGGAGATCCAAGCTTTACCTTCACAATGACCACTTGTATACCTAATCTTTAATTGTACCCCACTTCTTTAATATAAAACATTAAAAAGATGGTGTAGCCGGGCTCGGTGGCTCAGCCTGTAATCCCGTGCCTTGGGAGGCTGAGGTGAGTGGATTGCCTGAGCCCGTGTGTTCGAGACTCGCCTGGACAGCGAGACCTCATCTCTACAATAAATCAAAAAATCAGCCGGGCGTGGTAGCGCCTGCCTGTAATTCCGGCTACTTGGAAGGCTGAGGCGGAAGGATCGCCGGAGGCTGGCAGGTGGAGGCTGCAGTGGCCGGGAGCGGCCACTGCACTCCAGTCTGAGCGACAGAGTGAGACTCCAACTCAAAAAAAAAAAAAAAGATGGTGTTAATCAAATGAACGTTAGTATCTCCATGCGACAGACAGGACAGTCAAAGAAAGTGGCAGAAGCATGGTTGTTGTTGGAGGAGCCCAAGATCATTTTAAAGTAGTATTTGACATTTAATAAAGTTGTGGAAGTACAACAACAATGTAGGTGTGAATATGCAATGGAACCTTCGACAATTGCACACATTTGTGATAAGTTTGAGCTGCATGGTACTGTGTGTGATATGCACAAGGGAAGATCCAGGAGGCTTCACACAGCAACAAATCTTGCTTCTTCTGCTATGGTGTTGGAACATCTTACACACTCACCAAGAAGTCTACCAAACAATGTGCACATGAGACAGGAGTCAGCAGAACATGCACATGATGCATTCTTAAAGAAGCAAAATGGAAAGTTTTCATCTCAAGATTACTACATGCACTGGATGACGATGACCCTGATTAAAGGATGCAGTGCTGTGAGTGGTTGGTTCCAAAGCATGATAGGAGAGGATGAAGAGTTTGTGAAGGAGATGGTTTGGTCTCACGAAGCACAGTTTAAATTGAACTGAACAGTGGGATTGAGCCTTCTCCATATTCTCCTGACTTAAAACCCCTTGACTTCTACTTATGGTGGACCTTAAAGGATGTGGTATACCATAGAAAAATGGCTACTCTGGTGACACTTTGGGAAGAAATTGAAGCAGCATGCACAATAATACAAGTGGACACTTTGGTCAGGTTACCCAACCAGTAACTCGCCATAATCAGAAGTGTCTGGACGCTGATGGTAATCGCTTTGAGCACCTCTTATTGCAGAAGTCAGACATGACTTGTATTTATCTCTTGTTATTAGTATGTATTGAGTATTACAATTTTAATACATTTTTTTCCTTTCTTAAAATATTTGTGGGGCATCCTTTGTGTATTATATATAGTATCTTAAGAACTGAGAATACTTTTCACTTTCCAACAGTTAGGGTTTCTAGATTTAGCAAATAAAAATATTTTATTTTATTTGACAGTCCTATTAACAACATATCTTGACTTTGTCTCTTCTGCATTAACATGTAACTAATGATAAACTGATCGTTTATCAACTTGAATTTGGCTTTTGGGTGGGAAGTATACCAAGGATGTGCTTTATGAATACATAAATCATCTCTATTTTACCTTAAAACATTAACTATTATCTATTTTAAACCTAGCATACTCATGTTAAAAATAACAGTATTTAGTGAAAAATTAAGTCTTCCTCCACAGAGTGAACTGTTTTTATTAACTTGTGATCCTTCCTTTATTGACATATTCAAATATCTATATGTATAGTAGTTCCCTTTATCTGCAGTTTTGCTTTTTGTGGTTTTAGTTCTTGGCCCAAAATATTACAGTATTTTAAGAGCAGGAAAAAGGGAGAGATCACATTTACATAACTTTTTTTTTACAGTACACTGTTGCAATTTTTCTAATTCATTATTGATTATTATTGTTAATATCTTACTGTGCCTAATTTATAAACTAAACTTTATTATAGGTATGTAACTGTAGGGAAAAAATAGAATACACAGGGTTTTGTATTATCCAAAGCATTCAGTGGAAGTCTTGTCATATATTCCCCAAAGATAAGGGGAACTACTTCACATATATTTACATACATTGGAGCTCATCATATACATTGTTGTGCACATTGCTTTTTTCATTTAACATATGTTGGAAATCATTCCATATAAACACATCATAACACTCTATTATTATTTTTGATTGCTACATAGTATTCTACTGTTTTTATGCACCTCAATTTATTTGAATAGTTCCCTAAAGATGACCATACAACAGCCTTTCCCCAGCGTTTGTTTTATGTACGTAATTGAAATGACAGCTCTACAACTTTTGTTTGCTATTTTTATTTAATGTTTCTATAATAATATTCCAATGTTACTCCACAAATGAAATGCCTTTTTCAATTTTAAACATTTGCTATTTAGTTTCAAGAATAAACATGGATAGTCCAGGGAAACTATTCCGTCCCCTTTCTTATGGTATCATTTCTCATTACTCATTGGTGAATTAAGTCATGTTGAAAGCACAGCAGTAATGTGACCAACAAGTTACTGCCCACTTGTCCCTCAGCAACCTGTTTAGATCTTGCAAGCAGCAAAGCCCAGGTTACAGAGAATAATAGTCTGATCTAAAAGCATGTTCTTAGTGAATTTAGGGATGTCTCTAATTTCAATATTAGATAGAAGAAAATAAGTGGTGTTGTAAAGCAAATAACAAATATTATAATTATGCAAAAGAATATTCTTTATTAAAAGGACCCCCCAATGCCTATAATTTGCTTTTCTTTGGCTGCAAAAATAAATATGATTTCTTTACAGACTGGATAATTGCAATTATATTTCTGTATCTGGAAGACCTCTGCTTCTGTAATTTCAATAATTGCAAACAAGCATAACAACTTCTTTCTTCTCCCTTCACCACCCAAACATTACTCATGGGCTTTTTATTAATATTTCAGGATGGATTATACTTAATCTTTAAGGGAGGAAATCAATTTCTAGTCATCAAATTTATCATAGCATAAATATTATAAAACAATTATAAAACATTTTGTTTTTGTTCAGTGAAAGAAAACACAAACAGTCTAAGTATATTTTATTAACCATCATACTTAAGGAGGTTTAAATGACTGATAAAATAAAGTGCTTCTATAAAACTTCTACTTGTAAATTTGAGTAATGAATTGGATTTTAAATATTTCAGTATAGAGTGTGAAGTCAGACTGGCATGAAAAGAATACTTATTGTAAATTAAGGAAATTACGAATGCCTACCAGAGAGATACTTCTATTTCTATGTCAAAATAATATAATATTAAAATTTAAGGGAACTAAGACCTGGTGGCAGTAAATATTTTCTTATCATAGATAATTAGTTAGCATCAACGCTAGGATGCAAGGCTCCAATTGCCCTGGCTTAGAAAGTTTTTTATAAGATCCCTTCATAAGTTTCAGGAATTGTTTTTGCAACTTTTTTTCCCCTTCAGTCCTGCACCCCTAAGATTTAAGTAAGTTTTTTTTTGGCAACACATTTGCAGCTGATGTATGTGCAGCTTATTAGATCACAAAACTATTTTGAAATGCTCATTTTGAAGGTTGGACTAACTAGACCATGAAATGGTTTGTGATATTTTGGCCAATGGAATGACCAAATCAGCTATCAATCATGATAGCAGTTAAGAAAACTAAGCATGTTGAGGAATACCACACAGTTCCAGTGCAATTTTGAATAGTGATGAAATAAACGTAAAATGGAACTTCCATGTCATAAAGGATGTGGAATGAATATAAGATTTAGACACATACATATAATGTTCTCATAGTGCTTAAATAGTGTCTTGCTAACAAGCTGATGTCACAAGACTTGTTCACTGTTCCTTAAATTAGAGGAGACTATGAAAGAATTATTTTGAACAGCTATGGTAAAATGAGAACATTGAACTTCAGAAAACCTGGATATAAATTTAGATTTTGTCATTTATAGGTCTTATGACCTTAAAAAAATCATTAAATGGAGCTGTAATTTTCTCTTTTAAAATGGTGATGGTGTATTTGGTTTTTAAAAGGATTAATCAAGATATTACACACACACACACCCTATGAGAACATTATGTATACAGAATATTGTTTAGTTTGATATATATATAAAAACATATATAAAAGTTGCTTTGCAAGGCAACTTAGAAATGTTAGGTGGTGTCATTATCGGTGATAAGTTCTAGTTAATCTTTATGTGATTATTTTGTACAATTAAATATGATCTAGTAATCAAAATATCAGATTATTAGTACATTGTTGAAAACTATTTATGTATATGTTTTAGATTCTTCTTGGTTAGTGATTCTGAAAGAATGGACCTATATCTCTGGGGAAACTTGACATACTTTCAGGGAGTTCTTGAGGGCAAAACTATTTATAAAATAGTACTACTCATCTCATCAACAAGGATACCTGCATAATGAACATTTATATATATAACCCTGAATTGTACCAGACATCTTTAAAATAAAAAAATTAAAAACTTAAAAAAATTAGATAAAATAAAAATAAAACAATACTTTATTTTTTGCTTTTTTCATTGGGTTGAAATTTGCTCACAATGTTGGCACCTTGGCAGTCTTTGCTTTTTAGCATAAATCAATTAACACTAAACTGTACTAGAAGTTATTGTAGTCTTCATTTTATGTAAGGGAGACATGTTTCCACTAAAAAAATTAAAGTCATGAATCCTTAAAGAAACAGTTAATTTATTAAATTTTATTTCCTAATTATGAATCTTTTTAATAGTTTATATCACAAAACGGAAAATACTTATAAAAAGCTTCTGCATGTTTAAGTACTAATTATGATGGTTACTTCAAGGTAAAGTCCTTGTGTTGTTGAATCTGAGCTGAAGTAACCCCTTTTATATGGATATTTACTTGAAAATAAAAAGGAGTAAGTCTGGTACACTAAGAGAAATGGTCCACAGTATTGGGTGTCAATAATAAAATTTTAACTTTCAAGCAGAATTAGAATTTTAAAAAAATAATTTCTACTACCATCTGCACAACAGATTCCCAATACTTAAAAATATTTCTGATGAGATTATGATGGTGATGTTAATAAATTTGATTATTTTTTGATGCGATATAAAAATATGTCAATTTCTGGAAGATTTGCAAAAGTCAGTGGATCAATATTTTCTAAAAGACCAATTCATGATGCTATAAAATCATGCATGGTCAAAAATTCATTAAGAATGCAAGATAAATAATAGATTTTAACATAAAGAATATCGAAACGGTCATTGATATAATTTCAGATTTCACATTGCTGCAATGCAACTAGCCATAAGACATTTGGTGTATTTTCAAAAAATATTTGAAAAGTCTGCTAAAATGTTCTTCTTTTTCAATTATATATTTATGGGAAGGTGGATTTTTTTCATATCCTCAATCCAAACGGCATACTATGAGACTGAATATAATAATGGCAGATATTAAAATTCAGTATCTTTTATTAAGTCACATGTTGAAAAGATTCACAAAAGTGTAATTCAATATTTTCCTTGTTTTTTTTATTTTGAAAAAATACAATTTTTTTAGAGTAGTACACTACTTGCAATATTATTGATGGATTTATAGTTGCTATTTTAAATTAATTGATGGATAATTTTAAAATGCAATTTTTGTTTTATTTTCTAATATGGTAATTATTAATAACTATCACTTACACAAGCTAAAGCTGTTGTAACATTAGTGATTTTTAATAGTGTAAAGTGGCCTGTTGTCATTGCTAAGAATAGTTGAATCATCATAGGCTCACCAAATATAACTGCAATGAGAAGTCTATGGTTTGTTTAGGAAGCAATTCAAATTGTAATTTGAATCCCAAGAGGCCCTTCATATGTACATAAGAATGAAAGAAATGCCTAACTACTAGATAATGTGTGTTCTCCTGAGCCAATTTCCCCACTGTTAGCTGCTTAAGAGTTTGTCTACCCCCTTTGTCTAGTTCACTTGTATAGCCATAAAGATTCTATAAAATTGCATGGCACCAAATGAGAGCTCAATGTATCTGTGTTGGAAAAATAACTGAATAAACATAGCCATTTGCACAAGATTCACACAAGAGTATTCTGAGATATCTATATCTATCACAACCACCATAATGATTTGGCAAGATGCCAATGAAAGAATAGAACATATACGTATGGCTCATGATTGCTGTACATTTTGCTGTTTGAAAATGGAGGAAATAGCTTTACTTTGTAGCCACTTGATTAGTAAAGCTTCATATAAATGATAGGATTTTAAAAGTAAAGAAGGGTACTCTGAAGCATCAATAGCAGTGAAAAGAACAGAAAGACGACAGGACGGTATGAGATAATTTTCAAAACAATAAATAGTAAAGGAGGAAGAAAGTAGATTCTTTTCAGGGAGTGAACTAAAAAATGAAGAATATAGCTGCTAGTTGAAAATGTGAAACTGACACAGTTGAGATATGATTACCTCTATGAACAAGGAAAGAGTCAGTAGCACTCTTAGAAGAAACTGCAAGGATGGTGGTGTGGTATTTTAAAATGCAGGAAGCCCTCCCCACACCTCTGAAGTCATGGCTGACTAACTTAGCCCACTATTTTGAAGCCTAATCAAAATTTTAAAAAATAGAAAATTAGTTTTACTGAGAGGCCATCAATCCCAAGGTGGATACTAAAATTGATGCTTGCCTACTGATGCCAGGAATATCCAGTAGATGAGAGAGAAGCCAATCTGTGGTTATTTTATTGAAAGAAAAACTTAAAACTGGACTTAGGTAAGTCTTTTCAGGGAGAAAAAGGGGAGAGGTGTTTGACCTTATGCCTGAGGTGGTTGGGAAAGAATGTCTGTGGTTTAATTTGAAAAATATAACACTGAAAATAACAGGAGTTTTTACTATTCGTATGGCTACCTAGATGAGTGCTATTATATGTTAACAATTTTTAGAATAGTCAGAAAATAGACTTATTGTTGAGTTATTTTACAGTAACCTTTGGCAGCATAAAGTAGATGTCATTTGTGAAAAATCTCACTTCCATTTATTTTTAAGTAACTAGTATTAACAATGAACTCTTAGGGCACATAATTAAATACACGTTAATTTAATTTATTTATGTCATTGTAATCATCACAGAATATCATGTATTTTTCATGATTAAATAAAAAATCTTCCAATCTCAAAATTATCTAAGTATTAGTAAATCTTTCTATTTATTCCTGGAATGGTCTCTACTGTGAATTATCTGTAAAAGGATCAGACTAAGTATTTAAACCTAAAAATTAAATTGGATTTCTAATTAAGCATAGAGATCATCAGGTGATACCAGAGGTGAGAATTATTTTTCTCTGATCCTATATGTTTGGATTTATTTCTACCTTCTACCTCTGTCTCTTCATTCATGATTTCTGTATATATCAACATCAATCAAACATCTTACTATCAAACACATTTTGACCACGTATATGTACACAAATACATATACCATATAGGTTGCTGCATGTTTTTCACTCATAATTGAAATAATTTGTAGTTATGAACTGTTAATATTTTCCTAAGTAGCAATGATGTATACAATTTAAACTCTAAGATGAAAACCATTATCTGTCATCTATCTATCTATCTACCTACCTACCTATCTATCTATCTTCTATCTATCATCTATCTGTCATCAATCTATATCTCCCAATAGCTTAGAGGAAAGATTATAGTTAAGAGAGAATTATTGTCATATTTCATATATATATGTTCTAATTTCACATTTACGTATAAAATTAGGAAAAATACGATTGTGTGTGTGTGTCTCTGTGTGTGTGTGTGTGTGTATTCTTATAGTTTTAGAAATTTTATCTTAATTATTTGATTAGAAGAAAATAAAGAAAATATAATCAAAGAAGTGTTGCTGATTGTTTTCCTCTTAGTAAAAGTGAAAACATTTAACTGATTTTTAAGGGTCAAGTTATGAACACATGTGTACTCTAAATGTTTTGGCCTAGTCTGACAACTCTAAGTGCTTCAAAAATATGGCAAAACTCTCATTACCCTACTAAAAAAGACCAAAGAAACATGTTGATTTTCAATTCAGCAAAGCTCAATTTCTCAGTATAACACAGAGGGCTCTGCTGTTCTAATCTATACAAGATAAGGATTAACCTGGCCCGGGATTCCCGGCCCTGTCTTTTGGGCCTTGTTTCTCTGCTGACAACCTTACTAGTTAGTATAACAGTGGCTATATAAGTTATGGTGGTAGGAATTGACCAGTTAATAAAAAATCCTCTAATATAAGCAGAAACAGAACGTAATGAAATTGCCCTGAGATCATGTTATTTTGCTATTTTCCTGTGAGTTCTTGCAACTATGCTTGCTTCTTTCTCAAACTTGGGTAAGAAAATACAATTCAAATATGTGTTTTGACTTATTTTCGGTTTGAGTATTGATTTTCTGATTTAAATTATATATCCAGTTGTATTCCTACAGATAAGAAAGAGATAATAGCTAATAAACATGAGTTTTATCTGGGAAGCATTGAGAAGGTAAGAAATTATATACCCTCTTCTGTGTGGATGTTAAAACAATGTCACTAATATTTTGTATAGAATTCTCACTCCTGCTGTTTAGAAAGCAAATGAGCTAATGCTATAATTTCTTCTCTTGATAGAGATTCATCAGTGGCTGATTCCCAAAACTTCATGCTAAGTACATGCACAAATGTAATCAACCAAATCATTAGCATCTATTAAAGAAGACAGTTTCAAATTGATGGGCAGTGTTAAAAAAAAAAGTATAAATATAAATCTTTTCCTTTCTAGATCTTATTTGAAATACAACCAAAATGTCTTCTTTGAATACAACCAAGCACATTATTGTTTTTTCAGGGAAAAATCTTCCACACTCCCTCCACATTAGTAAAAATACAATTTTGAAGTCTATTAGAATTCATTTGAGGTACATTTGAAATAGCAAATATATGTTTAAAAAGAGATGCATTCATGACTTTGCTTGACATTTATAAACAAAATTGTTTCAAAGTAATGTATGAGTCTCTAACCTTTGCTTGCATTGTTTTATAAAGTTGATGTTTGTATTTCATCTTAAGACACTATCATTAAGGCACCAGGAAAGGAATACCATTTAAATATTGTTTCGTTCTATCTCTTATTACTCCAAATCAGGGCAACTCTATATTAGTTAACATGCTTCCAACGTTTTCACATAAGAGTAAATTTTAAAGTAAAATTTTGCCAGTTAGTGGTAGTACTCTTGTTTTTCAGTATGGATATGATTATTATCAAGGTATCTTAGAGTTTATTTTCTTTAAAAATAATGAAATTGTGGAATACAAGCATGTGATTTCCTAAAAAAATCATGACTAACATTTTTCTTTTCAGATTCTAAAACCCATTTAGAAGAATAACTAAAATCTACTTTAGAATGTACTACATTGTGATATATTGATATAAATCATGCTAATATACACTATGACAAGATTCTTATAAATATTTTTACAAGTTTATGGAAACTTATGAAATACACTCTTTCAGTCTAAATATTTGCTAGTGCATGTTTTCAAAAAAAGTCTCGCGTCTTTCATATAATATTCTCCTAATTTTTTTTACATACAGTTAAACTTTAGCTCAACCTAAAGCATGAGTTAAGTCAGTTGCTTATAGAAGTTACTACAAGTTCTAATTTCTTATGACATACCATAAGGAAATGTCTTTATAGGAAACTCTACTGACATGTCACCATTTACCCTATTTAAATTTTTAAAATAGAATTAGAAAAGAAAATCATGATTAAAAAGTCCATTGTAAGTTTGTTATAAGGTTGGTCTTATAACATATTTCATTGCTCCTCACTAGTGAACGGTTCTTGAGAGAAGTAAAAAAAGAAAGATGGCAACGAGTGAGAGTTTGTTAATAGGTCATAGATATAGGCTCTGTTTACAAGAACCTGAAACACTGGGATAATGCATGAAAAATTAAGTAATGCACAAATGTTTCCAATTACTCACTTGTTTGACATCACATAGAGTAGACCAAGCATGGAAATTAAAGTCTACATTTTTCACCCCATTCTTGGCTATGCTGTAGAAATGACCTTATAGGTCATATTGCGGAATTTATAAGTTTGCTTGATGTAACTATGTGTATTTCTATTTTATAATTTCATAATCAAACAAAACTAAGGATTAAAACAGTCAATTCATAGTGACTTATTAAAATAAGGTAATTTAAATATTTCAAGAATGAGCATGAGTAGATCATTGAGAATGACTCAAAATGGCATAATTGAATGATTTTGTGAGTAAAGAGCTACCTATAGAAGGTCTTTCTATAACCTTTAGAAACTTTAAACAATGAATGTGAACTTTTATGAAGTTAATATATTTTGAATATACCACAAAAGTCAAATTCCAGCCCACATATGAGAAATAATTTTCCTACAAATTGAACTGCTTAAAGATACCTCTCTCATGGCATCTGTCCTCTAGAGTTAATGCGCCCTTCACATGTCACATTGTACCTTCAACTAGAATACCTGCTACTAGCTTTTCCCTCTTCTGCTTGAAACTGACATCATATACTGAAAGACGAAGGGGCCAATATGCTTCTTAAGGAGCAAGTCGTCATGCGACTTCACCTGTCACCACAGATAGGAAAAAAAGGGGGAGGGGTGTACTTAGCAATTTCAAGAGCCACAATTTACCATGGAAGCCTCTACTTAATATTCCGCTTGATCTGCCAAGTTTATAGCCTGGCAAATCTGAATACAAATGTCGATGCAAATGAGGATTCATTATTCTTACAAGGTCTTTGTGTTGAAGCTTAATGTAACTTGGTTCCTATGGTTGCTCAGGGAATGTAGATTGCAAGACAGAAAAAATGATGAAAAGAGGAAGAAATAGAAAGGAAAATAATAGAAATAGAAGGAAATGCTTAAAATGCACTTTAGTTGAAATATGAGGATGCAGAGGAACAAAGCTTTGCCATTACAATATCTGCTTTTGCCAGTTATGATATTTACTTCTCATCAGCAACAGAGGAGTTAACCACTCAAGAACATTCAACCCCACAGAGAAAACATAGCAATTCTCTTTTTACTGATTATAACACATTGTTCCCATTATAAAGCCAATTCTTCAAATTGTCAAAAATTTTTACCATTCTTTTATAATTATAGAGCTCATGGACTGGTGGGACCTATACATTCCGATCTCTAAGAAGACTGCAAATGCATTAAAAAACCCCACCCAACAATTCTTTCCCTTTCATTATGTATTCATTGCCAAATAATTCAGAATCAACATGTTAGGAAAGCTAAAATTAATAAACTACACACTGAAAAATCACAACAGTTTAACATCATTCATTTATTGTTTACCATAAGCCATTGCACGCAAAGGTTGCAAAACCCCAAGTTAGAGGAAATCCTGAGAGGCTGCAACATTATGATTATATCTCATATACCATAATATATTGTTCCGATGAATCTTTTGCATGGTTAGCTGTTGTTTACATATAAATACCTTCTCCGGAAATATAAAATGTACTGAAGGGAACAGGAGCTGCAAAGCTTAGCAGATACGATGATCCCAAGATCATGCAGTAAGGCTTGCTTCTTCATCCATAAATAAAGCACATTTGCATCCATTCAGTCAAATTAGCTCCATTAAAAAGGTGGTTATAATTAGCTCCTTTTTCTGGTTCACGGGTAAAATTCTTGCATGCCTGCTGTTTTGATTAAATCCACCATTGTCTTCCAATAGCTAGTGCTAATTCTTCCAAGGAAATCTTCAGTTGAGGTGTTATTTTATTCTGCGCTTCCGTTAGTTGTC
>NW_007257483.1:24818-26411 GCF_000164805.1 Carlito syrichta | reverse complement strand
ATCTTTTAATCTCTGTTTTGATTTCATCGTTGACCCAGGAGTTGTTTAGCATCATGCTATTTAGTGTCCATGTCTTTGTGGGTTTGGGGGGAATCTTGTTACTGTTGTTTATTTTTATTCCACTGTGGTCTGAGGAAATGCATGACAAAATTCTGATCTTTTCAAATTTGTTTATGCTTGATTTATGGCCAAGTATGTGTTCGATCTTAGAGTACGTTCCATGTGGTGCTGAGTAGAATGCATATTCTGTGGTCTTTGGATGAAGTGTTCTGTAGGTATCAATTAAGTCCATTTGGTCAAGAGTCACATTGAGGTTCTGGATCTCATTGCTTATTTTTTGTCCTGATGATCTGTCTAGGGTTGTGAGTGGGGCATTAAAGTCCCAGGTTATGATGGTGTTAGAGTCAATATCTTTCTTTAGTTTTCCTAGAAGCTGCTTTATGAAAGTTGGCGCTCCTATGTTGTGTGCATATATGTTTAGGATAGATATTTCGTGTTGATGAAGTGAACCTTGTATCATGTAGTGGCCGTCTGCATCTTTTTTAATTTTTGATAGTTTAAATGGTATTTTGTCTGAAATTAGGATTGCAACTCCTCCTTTCTTTTGTGTTCTGTTTGCCTGAAAATTTGTTTCCCATCCTCTTACTTTGAGTCTGTGCGTGTCCTTTCTAGTGAGATGGGTCTCTTGAAGGCAGTATATTGTTGCCTGGTGATATTTTATCCATTTTGCCATTCTATGTCTTTTCAGTGGTGTATTTAGTCCTTTCATATTCAGGCTAATTATTGAAATGTGAGAGTTGGTCCTTATCATAGAGTTCTTATAGAGTTGTTGTTGTTGTTCCACCTGGTTTTTTGTCTTTCTTTTGGTTTTGGATGTTGGTTCATGTGTATTTCATTCTTTTTCCTGCAGTCTTGTGAAGGGCGTTGTTCTTTTTTCCTTTTCTTCTGTGTTTAGTACTTTCTTAAGTGTTTCATGTAGAGGTGGTCTGGTGGCAGCATAATTTCTTAGGGATTGGATATCTGGGAAAGATTTTAATTCTCCCTCGCTGATGAAGCTTAGCTTGGCTGGGTAGGTTATTCTTGGTTGAAATTGTTTATCTTTTAGGACATTGAAGATAGAGCTGCAAGTTGTCCTAGTCTGCAGGGTTTCTATAGATAAATCTCCTGCTATTCTAATTGGATTTCCATGGTAGGTGATCTGGCCTTTTTCTCTTGCTGCCTTTAGGATTTTTTCTTTTACACCTACTTTATTTAGGCAAACTATGATGTGTCTGGGAGTTGGTCTTCTCATTTGTTGTCTTGCAGATGTTCTCTGAATCTCTTGTGTGTGAATTTTCACATCACTGATAAGAATGAGGGAAGTTTTCTTCAATCTCATGGAATGTTGTTACAAGGTGGCTTGTATTTCTCTTTCTGTTTCAGGAAGGCCAATTACTCTTAGGTTCTTTCTCTTGAAGTAATCGTTCATCTCTTTAAGGTTTTGTTCTGTCTTTTTAAGCTTGTTATCTGTGTTTTAACAGTTTGGGTTAGTTCTATATTTTGGTCCTCAAGCTCTGAGATTCTTTCTTCTGCTTGGCTAATTCTGCTTTCCAT
>NW_007257483.1:0-24506 GCF_000164805.1 Carlito syrichta | reverse complement strand
TTCACTTGTGCAATCTCCTGTTCTTCCTTATGAGGGTCCTCTGGCTTTGTTCACTTTTGAGGCTGGAGTGTGGGTTGGGGGCTGTACTTTTTGCAGTTTTGATGTTTAATTGAGGGGGAAGCTGTGATTCAGAATCTATCTGCCAATTTCAGCATCCACCAACAGGTGTATGGGCACACTGGAACCTGTTTCCCAGTGCCTTACAATCTGTCTGTGCAGTGGAATATAGGTTTGGTCCCTGGAACAAAAGGAGGAACGAAAGAGGAAAATAATGGAAGAAGGGGGTTCAATAGGAAGTTAGAAAGAGAGAAGAGTGAGAGGGAAAACAGACATACATACCAACTAACAGGTGAAAAAGAGACACAAGGCCAGAGAGGAGTGAAAAAGACACACAAGAAAATTTCCCTAAAGCATACTTGTAACCACACAAAGACAGTCCATGCCTTTGATGTATTTTCCCCAACACAAACATGTAATCTAAGTCAAAAAACAAACAAAAGTGACCAAACAGTCAAAATGATAAAATCAAAAGTCAAAATAAGAAATCAGACTAGCTCTGGAATCTCCTGAGTGTCTAAAGTCTCTTCAGCTCTGATCTCCAGCCTCTCCCCTTTGCTTTCATTGCAGGAAGATAGATTTACTCGCAGCTTAGGTTTGTTCTTTTAGCCTGCTGCCTGAGTGGTCTGTGACGCTGAGTTGCCTGCCTCTGATTCAGCGTAGTGGAGGGGATTGTCTCCTGTTTAGTGACGTTACCTTAGAAACCGAGGTGGAGACTGCTCGTAGGTGGGCGGGGCAATACAAACCTCTGCCTGGAAAATGGCGTAGGTGGGCAACTCCTCTTTCACGGATCCTTTCTCTCCACTCATCTGGGTCCCTGGGCGATCCACTATGATGGGCTGTGGCAGCATGTGAGGCACCGGGGATCAGCTGCACAGTTGGGAACTGGATCTGGTGTTCCACTAGTAGCCTGGGGTGGAAGAGGAAGCTGGGAGTTCCCTCTTCTGGAACTGAGAGTGGCTGATCAGCACCTCCTTAGGATATGCTGTTCCCTTACACAAGCATGGGGTCCTACACTGGGTGCCTCTGTCAGGGTGGGACCAGAGCTCCAAAGGGCAGGTGGTGAGCAGTGAGAGTGGCTTTGGGCCCCTCACTGTGTACTTCAGCCAGAAATGGAGCTGGTATCTCTGAGGGGCGAGTGCCTAGAGACTCCCTGGGTGATGGCGACTTGAAATAGGGCTGGGAGGGGGCCCAGAACCCAGGGCAGGGAGCTGAAACTCTGAGGAGTGAGCACCAGGCAACTGGGCTGAGAGCCCAGTCAGGGTAGGAGCTGGAGGCAGCTGAGTGCTGGGAGGATCAATGCAGCCAGCAAGGGAACCCAGATCCCCACAAGGCAGTATACAAGGGCCTCCACAGGCAGCAGCTTGGAGCCGGGTGAGACAATGTAACTGGGGATGAAGCTGAGATTCCCACATGGCTGGGCAGGGGCCACGTATAGTGGAGGAGCAGCAGCCAGGGGCCACAATATCTGGCCTCGCGTGGGACTGAGGGTCTCTGGGTCTCGGATGGTGTGGCTGGCAGTGGGCAGGGGTGGGGGAAGGAAAGTAAGAGTCTTTTGGGGAACTCATGTTTGGAGAATCTCACAATTCCACCTATACTGTCATCATCTTCCCAGAACTTCCTGATCAGTATTTTAAATTTGTTATCTGAAATTTTAGGGACTTTGTTTGAGATCTGTTGTAGAAGTTATAATATTCCCCTTCGGAGGGTAGCACTCTGTTTTATTATAGTTTCAGAAGTGTTTGTCTGATCTTTCTCATCTGAATGAACTATCTTGACTAGTTTATGTAAGTTTTGGGGTATAGATGGCCCATATGTGTAGACTTTCCTGAGTGTTGGTTGTAATATCAATGTACTGGAGAGGTGGGTTGGCTCACCATCTGCTGTGAGGCTAGGGTGGCACAGGTTTCTGGAAGTTTATCTTGCTGCTCAGTGGTGTGCACTTGTGTAAACAGATTACCTGTTGTGATGTGTCCTTCAACCTAGATGCCTGCATGTTATATGTTGTGATGTGTTGTTCAACCTCCATGCCAGCAGGTGGCACCTGTGGTAAGAACTGTTTGCTGCAGATGTGGGTAGGTATTTATCTGATCCTTGCTGCTGAGAGAAGCTCTGCTGTCTCAGCAATGAGCTGGTTTGCAGAGTGATTGCTGTTATGTGAGGGTCTAGGCAGGGTGTGTGTGGGTGGTCTGTTAAAGTTGCTACTCAGGCATGCAAATGCACTGAATATAGACGTATCTTAAATGTGGAGCTGGTGAGCACCCCATGTACTAAGATCCCTGTAGCATCAAGGCGGGGTGGGTTAGGCAACTGATCCAGGTAAGTGTGGCTCCAGGTTTCTGAGATTAGGTCCCCCAACAAGGAGCAGGGTAGCCACTGTTGTCACAAAGATCACTACAGGAGAAGGAAAAATAACTCAGCCCATTAATCCAGCTGTGTGGGTGTGCTGAATGCTTAGGAGTGTGCCCAGACTTGGAGGAGAAGAAACATCACTTCACAGTCACTTTTAATAGAGGAGCGGTGCAGCTTAGCTGTGGGTCCATTGGGCGGGTCCTCTGAATACCTGGGAGATGCCTGGGCATGGAGCAGTGAGAGCCCTTCCCTGTAGCAAGATCTCTGCAAAGGAAGGAGGCAGGAGGGTTTAGGCTTCCAATCCAGGTGAGTGGGTGCTCTGATTGCCTAGAGATATACCTGGCACAGGGCAGAAGAGGCCCCCCAGCACCAACTCCCTGCACAGGAAGTATGGGGTGTCATAGGTGATGTCCCACTCAAGCAGAAGCCCTAGTTGCCTGGTGAAAGGCCTGGGGTTGGAGCACAGGGAGTCTTCTTGCACAGAGAGGGTGGACAGCTTAGGCTGCTGATCTTGGTGTGTAGAAATGGGGCCTGCCTGCTCCTGGGTACTGGAGGGATGCAGTTCCCCAACTGACTACATGTTCCCCAATGACACCTGCAGCCCAATTCCAGGTCTACAGATTCAACGCAATACCCATTAAATTACCAACATCATTCTTCTGAGACCTGGAAATGACAATACAGATATTCATATGGAAACATAAATGACCATGAATAGACAAAACAACCCTTAGCAAAAGAAACAAAGCAGGAGGTAGCACACTTCAGACTTCAAACTTTACTACCAGGCTATAGTAATCAAAACAGCCTGGTATTGGTACAGAACAGGCACATTGATCAATGTAACAGGATAGAGATTCCGGAAACAAAGCCTCAATTCCTCAACTAACTCATCTTTGACAAAGCCTCCAAAAACAACCACTGGGGAGAGGAGAACCTGCTCAGTAAATGGTGCTGGGAAAACTGATGACCACATGCAGAAGATTGAAACAGGACCCCTACCTATCACCATACACAAAAATTAACTAAATGAATCAAAGACCTAGTAAAACCTCAAACTATAAGAATCTTAGAAAACTCAGGAGACACCCTTATGGAAATTGGAACTGGCAACCAATTCCTATTCAGAACCTTGAAGGCCAATACCTTAAGAAATAAGATTGAACAAGTGGGACCTCATCAAACTAACGAGCTTCTGCAAAACAAAAGAAACCATTAAGAGAGCATGGAGACAGTTCACAGAATGGGAAATATTATTTGTCAACCGTGTATGACAAAGGCCTAACATCTAGGGTCTACAAGGAACTCAAACACTCTGAAAGGAAAAAAAAAACAGCCCCTTTAAAAAGTTGGCAAAAGACATGAACATACACTTCTCAAAAGAAGATATACGGCAACCAACAGGTACATGAAAAAGTGCTCAAGCATCACTCATCATCAGAGAAATGCAAATCAAAACCGCATTGAGATCCACCTAATCCCAGTAAGAATGGCCATCATTAATGAAACAAACAACAACAGATGTTGGAGAGGATTCAGAGAAAAAGGAACGCTTCTACAGTGCTGGTGGGAATGCAAACTAATGCACCCTCTTTGGAAGAAATGTGATTTCTGAAAGAACTAGAAATTGACCTTCCTCAGCAATCCCTTATTGAGAATATACCCAGAGGAACCCAAATCTTTCTACAAAAAAGATACCGCACAGGTATGTTTGTTGCAGCTCTATTCACAATAGCAAAAACATGGAACCAACCATGCTGCCCATCGAAGCTGGACTGGAAAAAAATGTGGTACATATATACACTGGAATATTACACAGTCATAAAGAATGACAAACATATGGACTTCACAGCAACTTTGATGAGTTTAGAGTCGATAATACTCAGTGATCTATCACAGAAACAAAGAACAGAGTTCCATATGTTCTCACTCATAAATGGACCTTGAGCAATTATAATGCTATAAGAAAGCAACTGGCATTAGTGGGAAACTCTCAGGGGAGTGGGGTGGGATTGACAGTTGAAGGAAACTGCTAGGAGAAGGCGGGGCATACCTCATCAACAGTGGTACCTGCATAATCAACGTTTGTAGACCTAACCCTGAATTGTACCCCACATCTTTATAATAAAAATAAATAAATAAACAATCAAACAAATTAATAAATAAAAGAAAATCCCACTACTAAGGGGAGACATTTAAAAATATTCAGTCTTGTTTTCCACCAAGACAGAATATGCTTTCATTTATTTTTGTCTGCTTCAATTGCTTTTATCCACGTTTTATATGTTCAGTATCCTGAAGACAGGACTGTCTCTGGATGTGGACTCTGCTCCCATGATGACTTCTGGTGCTCCTAGCCTGTGCTGCTCTGTGGGGCATCTCAACCTACTCAGGGGCTGCATTTTTTTCTGTAAATCAGGTCCCTTCTTGGTCTACATAGCCTAGGTCATCGGGCAGACAACCTTGAAGAGCACAGGCTCTGTTCTGTCAGTGACAGGCTTCTTTTACCCTTCATGTAGTATCTTTATTCTTTGTGGCCCTGATCATGACATAAAATGTTCTCTCTTCAACAATTAAATGGAAATTAATGTGATTTGAAAAGGACATTGTTTTGTGACCTGATGAATTCCTAATTCCCAAAGGAGAGTCTGTACTGCTCTAACTAGTGACTCTAAAGATTAAACATTTAGCCAATGGGAAATGCAGGACCTGCAGAGGTAAAATTGAATATTTTTGCCTTTCACCCTGAGTAGGTGCTTCTGTTACTATCCTCTGGCATCTGTCCAAAACAGGGGGTGCCTGATGTCTACACAGGAGACTGAACAACCCATATGAAGTTAAGGAATTCAATTAGTCCAAATGGGTAAATGCATCTTACTTGTGAATATTAACTTGCCTGCCACGTTTACAATATAAGAGTCTAAAAGATAAAATCCAAAGGTTGAGAGTTGTTGCAATCTGAGATATTCTACTCATGGGGGAAACCTACATACCAAACAACATATAAATATATATATATGTATATATGATTACTGTTGAAAAAATAATTAAAAATAAAATCAGCCTGAAAATTCTTGCTGCAAATGTAGAAAAAAACTGAGCAAAAAACCAACCTGCAATGTGTATCATAGGCAATCCACCAAAAAAATGGATCATATCACAAACACTAACAAAATTGCAATGACAGAAAGAACTTATATCTAGTCATGCCGATGCAATGTATTACATATATGTTCTTTTAAAAAATTATAACTTGCCTTCAACTAAGATTCGGTAGCATCATACACTACATATCATTATGCTAAATAATTGTAGCTGGGATGGCTATTTATGTTAGCTAATTGCCTTTTTCCAGACAAAAATAGAATTTTCTCTAGTTTTATGACAAATGCGTATGTACAGCATGAAACCAGGTAACATTTCAGGCTGTTGGATCCCAGGCCCTAAAGAAAGACATTCCTAGTTAAAAAATTTGAGAAGCCTTTTGAAAAGATTAACATACACATGTAAGGGTCAATGAAAGAAACAGATAGAAATCATGAGTGTTCTCAAGGAAGTGCTCTAAGAAAAGAGAGGAGGTGAAAGAGATCTCTCCCTTTGGGCACCAGGCAAAATTTAACTTTTTCAGTTAGTTTTGCAGTTACTTTTCATAATGCTATACTCAGAGCTGTACTACATTCATGTTTTAGACTATTTTGTACACATGTCACACATTAATTTTCTAATCTTAGAAAATAGTACTGTATAGCATTCTAATTTTTCTTAGCACATTATTTTTAATGTTTTCATATTATATTTCATTATGTGCTTATACTATATTAACACATGGTTTAAAGAAAGGACATATTTGGTGGCCAGTATTACAGTCCTCATTTCTGACTCTGTTTCTTCATCTGTAAAGTGCAGATGTGTACAGCACATTGATTTATGAACCCTAAATAGAGTCATTTATTTGAATTTGACTTCAAATCCCAGGTAAATGGAAAACCACAATTAAATTTTCTTTAAGGCATATGAGTGTTCTACACTGGCATTGTGTCCTGTTCTTACCTCATGTTCTAACATCTTTCATGATAAAATCATCTTGTAACTGAAATGTCCATTTGTGTTAATTAATTGCCTCTTTCCAGAGTAAAAATAGACTTCCTCTAATTTTATGACAAATGCATAAGTACAGCATGAAAACAGGTACCTGGCTTGAGCATGCTCTGTGACAAGACGGTAAGAAAGAGTCTATCCTCTTAGCTGTTACATTTCAAGTTATTGACTCCCAGGCCCTTAAGAAAGAAATTTCTTGTAAAACTGGTACTAGGCTTTTGAAAAGGTGTGCATACACATCAATGGGCTAGTAAAAGGCACAGAGGAAACACTTCGAAACAAGTGTTTCAAAGACTGGTTTTAAGAAAAGGGAAGGAGGAAAAGGTCTCTCTTTTTTTGGACACCAGGCAAAACTCAACTTTGTAAAGTTAGTTTGTAGTTAATTTTCATACTGTTATGCTTAGAGATAAGCTATAATCAAATTTTAGAATACGTATTTTATACACGTGTCTTACATTAATTTTCCAAACAGAAATTACTCTAGCATCCTGATTTTTCTTAGCATAAAAACATTACTTTAATGTTTTCACATTATGTTTCACCAAGCACCTATACTATATTGAGTAACACATGGTTTAACATAAGAACAGATCTGGTAGTACGTATTAAAATTCCCCTTTTCCCTTAAGAAGTGCATATTTTGAGGCATGTAACTAAATCCCTCACTGACTCAATTTCTCCATCTGTAAAGTGAATCTGTATAGTATATTGAGTTCTTATGAGACTTAAATAAAATGAGGTACATGAATTTGACTTCCAATCCTAGACAAATGGGAAAACACAATTAAATTTTTTAAGGCACATGACTGTTGCACACTGGCATCATGTCCTGTTCTTACCTCTTGTTCTAACAGTGTCTTTGAGCATCCCTATTTTGAGTCTGCTCACTCGCTGGCCACAATTCATTATGTTCACTGAGCTAGTCTACTCCTCTCCCATCTGAAGGTCACAACCATGCCTGCCACAGTCTCTGTGTTGATTCTACCCTTTCTCAATTATTGCAGAAGAATTCCATGGGATAGGACTAACAGCTCCAGTCATCATCTTGGTAAGCGGAGAAGCTATGTCTCCCTGCCACCTCAGCCCATTGACAGACATTCAAAACATGGAGGTCAGGTGGTACCAGAGTCGACTATCTGTCAGGTCTGGGATGTCCAGGATCACGTTACTCAGTAGAGACCAGAGTATCGAGGGAGGACAGAATTCCTGAGGGAGAACATTACGCAAGGGCAGGTGACCCTGAGAATCCAACCCAACTGGAGTGAAGCACAATTCAAAGTATTAGTCACAGGTGAGCTCTGGAAGGAAAAATCTGACAATTTATAGTGTACTTTTATCCAACCAGCACTCTAAAGTACAGAAGTAGATACTGGTATATGTGGACAGTGGTGTCTGCTCTATACAAAACTTAAAATGGAATTCCACAAGTGATTAAAGCATTGAAATCTATCCAGTATTTTCCCAATTTCTTTGAGTTTTAGTAGAGATGGATTCATGACTCTTTGTCAAAATAATTGCTGAACGGGACATGTGAGTAGAAGACTGGTGTTTCCTAGCTGTGTAGAGTCCCTGACACACATCAGTCGAGAGATGTTATCTGTCCTCTAAAAGTCAGAAGCAGCTAGGCAAAGGCAAGAGGCATCTAACAAGCTCCCACCAGGACCTAGTTTTTTGTATGTCTTTCCTGTCCTCACAGAATATCCTCCTGCCCATTAAAATATGGTCTTCTGTAGTCTTATGATAACAGCCTTGTTTAACACTTCTCAAGCTATAGGTAGAGACAAATCAGTGGCTTTGAATTTGAGCACCACTACTACCATTGCTTCTCCAATGAGTTATACGTCATGACTTCAGGTCAGCTTTGCCTGCACTGTACTGAGTGTTTCTGTTCTCTGCACAAAGTAATCCCACCATGAGTAGAAAATATCTTTCCATGCTGTCCCTCCTGATGCCAGGTTCTTCAGGAGTAGGCTCTGCCTATCATGAGGCTGCTGGGGGCTCTTGGACATCAGGCTCACGTTGAGTTGTTCTGAGCTTCAGCAATAGTCAACTAACACACTTCCTGCAACCCAGCAACCCAGCAGGTGAGGTCTGATGGACACTTTTCCTGACTTACCCAAATCAGAGACACAAAGGTAGATGTTTCTACCCAAGCACACAAATAAAATTGAATTAAATTAAAATTATATAAAGCCTGTGGAATGCTTCCTAATTTGTCCTGTGTACCTACATCAAAAACAAGACATGTGAGAACCACTCAACCTTCCACTAAGCCAGAGTGGTCCCACCAGCCCCAAGAATGTTGCTTGATTTCCTCATATTCTTGATGGGCAGGCCCCAGATTTTGAACATGAGCTAAGTGCAATGTTTGCAGATGCCAATTTTCACACTGCCCCCATGGCATGAGTTCCAATTCATGAAATGATAGGCACTGCTAGATTATGTGGGCTGTTGCTAAAGCCTTGTGGTCAATGACATTATATGTTTCTGACAATATTGTAATAAAAACTCATTAAACACACATTTAAACTCATTAAACAAATGTTTAAACAAGCCAGGTGTTATTCAAGAAGAAAGACTTCTTTCCTTCCTAACTCAGGGCTTGCTCTTGGACGTTTCCATGCAGGTTGCTGTTTTTGCCATGTTTTCTTGACGGGGGTAAAGCCATTTCATTTTGGTCTTTGCTATTTTCACTCATTAGAAACCAGACAAACCACACCCTATCCTGATTCACTGTTCTTATCTCCACATGAGCAACCCTGGGCCCTTGGTTTGCTCCTCCTGGGACAGGTCCACACAGCCGTTGCCCTCCCAAAAAGCTGTACTTGAGACTCTGATGCTTGAGCAATTCCCAGTTGTACCATCTTGGATCAAATGCCAGCCACTCGCACAGAAGTCTTGATTCCCTCTCAGATGACCTGAGATTTCTGTGATTCTCTAAGGGGTGTGGCTCCTCACACACGGTTCTTTAGCCTACCCCTTCCTCTGGAGAGTGAAGGTTGTCCAGATAAGGAGTCAATTTCCACCGGAGATACCATCTCTGCTGGAGCACCAAGTCTTCACTCCCTCCCAGAGAAAGAGTTCTTCTACACCCTGAGTCCAAGCAGACCTGGCTCACTCTAGGTGATGTTTATCTCCAGGGAGGTTGAGGGAAATAACATTTTTACAGTACCCAAAACTTCAGTGAATTCTGTAGTTAAATTATTTGTGAAGTCCTGCTCACCACAACTAATACTATCAGGTTAGTTTATCACTCATAAGCAATAGGTAAGAAAATCCTAATACTACAAGAAAGGGATTGGCAGTAGTGAGACACGGCCAGGGTAGGTGGGGCACATAACATCAAAAAGATTCTGAATCTCAAACCAGGCAAATTGGGAACTAAGGGGAAGTACAAACTTTACCTGTACCATGATCACTTAGGTACCTAACCCCGAAGTATACTCATATCTTTAAAATAAAAATAAATATTTTTTTAAAAAAGAAAATCCATCAATCAACAATTGTGAGTGAAACCACAAATATGTGCTACAAACATAGCCAGAATGTTTTCTAAGATAAAAGAAATAAAATTGGAAGTTTTGGTATCAAATCACTTAATTTGGCAGTGCTTTTACTGATGAAAGCTGTAGGTTTTTTTGTTCACACTCTAGACATGGAACAGTAAAAATCCTAGGCTCTCAAAACAGATAAAATAGAAGAGTCCCTAGTGCCAGCTTGTGCCATGTCCACAGACGTTCAGGCCTTAGACATGCCAGCTAAACCCACATGGGTGGGAGAATCCAGCAACCTGGGCTCCCTCTGGTACTGAGACTTCTCCTTTTAAACCCATAGTTTTAACTCAAATGAACTTATTAACCGCTGAGTCAACACTTGGAAACCCCTCTCCAAGCCCCTTAGATCCCTCTTGCCCCTACTCCCTTCTATTTCTAAAGGGTATGGCACCATTCATCATAACTGGCTACTTTCCAGAGGGCATGCTTCCCCTCAGTCCACACATTAATGAGGTAAAAAAAAAAGAGGCTCGATTCAAAGGACAACTCTACCCTTTCATCCCCAGAAAGTCTCATAAATTAATACAACTTTATCATGTTTCCACAAAGGGCTGTTAAATGTCATTAAGTCTTTAGAAAACATACTCACTGCTTCCTTCAACCTCAGGAGATAGCCAGAGTCCATGAGATACTGTGGGACATTCTTTCCCAAAGAAAGAACCAAGAGACAAATGGAAGCTATATCCTTTGTTTTTTCAACTGATGAATCTTTAAGATCAGTAGTGTTGAGTTCTTACTAGCCACTAAACTTTATGTATAGCATAATCCTTTACCAATCCCGTGAGTAGAGTTTTATTGCCCTCCTTTTTCAGAAAGGGATTTGAGACACTGAGAGCTGGAGTCATTAGTTGCACTTTGTTCCTAATTGTCAGCAAGTATAACTGACCCTTTGATGCTAGAGTTTATCTTCATAACCACCATCCTCTCCCAAGGGGTAAATATTTTTGTACGTTGTTTTTTACAACTATAGAGTTGAGATTCATAGAGGTTGATTATTAAGCATAACTTCACTGGCCCATGTGAAGGGTTATGAATTCCTGAAGAAGTGTTCTCTCTCTGTGCCTCTCTTTGATGTTCCCAGGCTCAGGTTCAGCTCCTCATATTCACACAGAATCCACCAACACCAGGGGCATTAAGCTGACTTGCATGACCATGGGGTGTACCCAGAGCCTGAGGTGGGATGGAGGGACCTGCGAAGATGGCCTTTGGCACCAGCCTCTGAGACAAAGACAACAGAAGGAAATGACCTGTTTCACAGGGAAACATCTATCACAGTGGATGGAACTTCAGGATGGCAGGAGTCCTGCATAATAAAGATCCCAGTCCTCACAAAAATTAACTCTAAATGGATCAAAGACCTAAACATAAAACCTCAAACTATAAGAACTTTAGAAAACACAAGAGACACCCTTATGGAAATTGGAACTGGGAATCAGTTCCTATTCAGAACCCTAAAAGTCAGTGCCTTAAGAAATAAAATAGACAAGTGGGACTTCATCAAATTAATGAGCTTCTGTGAAGCAAAAGAAACCATCAAGATAGCAGGGAGACAGCCCAAAGAATGGGAAAAAATATTTGCCAACTATTTATCTGACAAAGGCCTAACATCTAGGATCTATAAGGAACTCAAACGAGTTGAAAGGGGAAAAAAAGCAGCCCCTTTAAAAAGTGGGCAAAAGACATGAATAGACACTTCCCAAAAGAAGATATACAGACAGCCAACAGACACATGAAAAAGTGCTCAGCCTCACTCGTCATCAGAGAAATGCAAATCAAAACCACATTGAGATACCACCTAACTCCTGTAAGAATGGCCGTCATTAATAAAACAAACAACAATAAATGCTGGCAAGGATGTGGAGAAAAAGGAACGCTTCTACATTGCTGGTAGGAATGCAAACTACTACAAACTCTTTGGAAGACAGTGTGGTGATTTCTGAAAGAACTAGAAATTGACCTTCCATTTGACCCAGCAATTCCTCTATTGGGAATATACCCGGAGGAATTCAAATAATTCTACAAAAAAGATACCTGCATATGTATGTTTGTTGCAGCTCTATTCACAATAGCAAAAACATGGAACCAACGGTGTTGCCCATCGAAGCTGGACTGGATTAAAAAAATGTGGTACATATGCACAATGGAATATTATGCAACCATAAAGAAGGACAAATATATGGACTTTGCAGCAACTTGTATGGATTTGGAGTCAATCATACTCAGTTATATATCACAGAAACAAAGAACAGAGTTCCATATGTTCTCACTCATAAATGGACCTTGAACAATTATAATGTTATAAGAAAGGAACTAGCATTAGTGGGAAACTGTCGGGGGGTGGGGTGGGATTGCAGTTGCGGGAAACTGCTAAGGGAGGGAGGGGTATACCTCATCAACAAGGGTACCTGCATGATCAATGTTTATATACCTAGCCCTGAATTTTACTCCACATCTTTATAATAAAAATTTTTAAAAAGAAAAGAACCCAGTCCTCAGTGTGGAGAAGGAATCACACATTTCCATTGCAGTTCGGTTCTCCCTGAGTCAGCATCCAGAGGTGTCACAGTTGATCTAGGTGTGACCAGAAAGATGATGACCAAGAGACCTAGGCAGATATCTTAGGTCATCCACTTTCAACATTTGTGTGGAGGGCTATGAGATATATCTCTTTTGTTTTGTTTTCTTTTTATGGGAAAGAAATATCAGGATCCAATGCAGAACACTTGAGTTCCTTTGAATTGCAGGGAGGACCAGCAGTGTGGTTGATGTGGGAGGTTAGAGTCTTGAGAAATGATTGTAGGGTCGGATCCAATAGCTAAGTCACCTGACATCAAGCTGCATCTAAAGAAGGACACTTCTGTTTTTCAGATACCTTTTTCCCCAGGATTAGTCCCTGGACAGTGGAGTTATCTATGTGGATGGCCTGCTGGTATTCAGCTTGTTGTTCACCTGTGTTCTACTCAGGCATGCAAGAAAAGATAAAGGTAAATTGGAGAAGAGAGGGAGGGTGACTTCACTGATGGAGGAATCATAGAAAATAGTTCCCTGTGAATCAGGAGGGGACTTAGGGCTTCTTTATCATTTAAATATGAGAAGTAAAGTCCTGAGAAGGAAGGCTCACTCCATCTGCATATGCTCTTCTGGATCTTTCATTTAATTTCCTCTGGGGCTTTGTACCTACTTTTGTCTCTTTCTGAAGCCCTCTTTTTCTTGATCCTTTCTAGATTAATCCCGCTTTCCCTGCAGGATCTGGTGAGCTACTTATTCAGGGTTCTGAGAACTCTCCATAACTCACAGTCATACATCCCCTCATTATTGCACTGCCTATTGACTGTGCATGTCATAAAACAGGGCCATGTGTCCTCCTCAGCTGCTAGTCCCAGTGGACTGCTCAGTACTATAAGACAGGGCTTTGTGTGTCCCCTGTTGCTGTCCCATTGGCCTGCTCAGTTACACAAGAATAGACCATATTTCCTTCTCTAATGCTAGACCCAGTGGTTTGTGCAGTGACACAAGACAAGCCATGTGTCTTTCTCTGCCACTTGTCTTAGTGGCCTGCTGAGTGCCACAAGACAAGGTCTTTCTCTGACAGTTGTCCTAATGGCCTGCTCAGTGCCACAAGACTGGGTCACATGTTTTTCTCTGCTGCTAGTCACATTGTCCTGCTCAGTGACACAACACTGGGCCATGTGTTCTTCCCTTCTGCTAGTGCCAGTGGCCTGCTCACTGCCCATATAAGGGTTACTGATCCTCAGATGTTTGTTGAGTGGGAAAATGATTTTTATTTGTATTTTTTGTCTATGCTCGCATTGCTCATTATTTTTCCAGATTATGTAGCATAACGTAAACATGACTTTTCTCTTTTTTATTTATTTATTTATTTTGGGGTGTATGATTTAAATCGTATAATTCATAATTTTCACTGAATTTTTCATGTATTTCAAATAATCTCTTATACTGATTTGATCTCATGTTAATCTGAACCTTATGCCTTTGGTTGGCCTGCTGTGGGCCAAAGAGAGGCCCATGGAAAAGCCTTGGACAGGAGCTGGTGAATAAACCTGCCCATCGGTGCCACCAGACACCACTTGACTTTAGGAGAAAGTATTCAAGTGCAGGGGTCCTGAGGGAGTTCTTAAGTGTACAGTCTCCTCATGAAGAGACTTCAGTGGAGCCAGACAGACATCAGGGGACAACTGAGGAACCTAAGAAAATACCCTCCAAAGAAGATTTCCCATTTGAGCTTCTAAAAACTCAGATGACACTAAGAGGTCATGAGTTCTTCTTTTGCAACCTTCTTCTGCCCACCTTCAGCTCTTGACCATAGAGAACCCAGAGCTCAGGAAACAATGGGGGTGTCAGTAGACCTGGGTGGGAGTCCTTTGCTGTCCTGATGGTTTGGTTGAGGTCCCAAGCTGATAAAGTAGTAACTGCAAATTCTACTCCTTCTTCAAGGATGTCCAAAGATGGTACCTGACACTGGCTGAGAGACTCAGTATATCACAAAAGCATTTAGAAGGCGGCCTGGGAAGTGATTAGGAGGAGGTCTCAGGTAACTCCTTTGTGTCCCCTCCCACTGTGGGAGCTTTTCTGTCTTCTCAATAAATCCTGCTTTATAAAAAAAAAAGAAGATGGAGGTTTCCCCTGGTCTGGACTCTTACTCAATGTTCTCTATTGTCAGGTGGGACCAAGTGCAGGAATTTTTTTTTTTTTTTAGTGGTGATAGGAAGAACCTTTCTAACATACTTGTGTTTTAATTTGTTGTGTTTATGCAGAAAATAGATTAAGAGAATGATGTGGTATTTATGTCCAACAAGTGGTGTTCGATCCCTTAATATAATTAACATTGCACACTTGATGTCCTTGTATTATTATAAAAATACCAAAATCCACATGCAGTTGAATTCCCCTTTATGATCTAAAATAGTGTTGAGAGACAACTAAAATATTCTTCTGCTACATTTTACAAAGGAATTATGAATATTCATAGTGTAGGGAAGGTTGTCAGGCATAAATGAAGAAAGATACGGTGTGTCAGTTTATTCTCTCAGGCTGGGACCCTGAGTTCTTGCATGTATCACTCATTAAAGATCAGTGATCCCTTGCTCATATACAAATTGAGTATTCTGTGTCCCAAATACTTGGACCAGAAATGTTACAAATTTTTTCAGATCTTTGAATACATGTCTTATACTTACCCAGTTAAACATCCCTGTTACCTGCTCCTGGATCCTTTCACCAGAGTCCATGAAACAACATTACTCTGTCCTTTGAATTACACATCATTCCCCAAATAAAACTCTACTACACACAGATACCAAAGCACACCTGCCACTGGAGCTACCAACAGACATAGGAAAACCTTCCCAGGACCTCTGCCATAAACTGGGGAGACCTACTCCATGTACACAGCCACCACCCCAACTCCACATCCCCTGGGAGAAGTATGTTGTGTTTCTTGAAGAGACTAGCCCAGGATACTTGGGACCTCCTGAGCCCTCCAAAGCTTATCAGCATCCTGCTGTAAGATGTGAATTGTCCTGATATCACTGCTGCCTGCATGGAGTGAAGAGACTGCTCCCCGAGACTTATCCCTCACTCTGACCATCCAGAACTGTGTTTCACAAAAGGACCCTGGACACATTTGTGTCAAAACAGCACAACAATGACATAAATAGAGCTATTTCAGTGGCTTATTCACAGCTCTCTCACCTTAGACAGGAGCTAAAATTCTGTGACCTTGGCCCACAGGCTTCTACAATGGTATCTACAAGCTTGTTCCTAATTTGTTGACTTGGATCTTATTCAGATTTACATCTTCTGCCTGGAAAATCTTCCCCCATAAGACAAGCCATTGATCAAATGCAAAATGCTCTCAACAGGCTCATACAATAAAAATCTATTCACATTGAGTCAGCATTGACTTCAAATTAATCCCAAACTGAAAACCATTACATGTCAATTTATTTATATTTTCAATAATTTTCCTCAATTCTTTTGAGCAAAATTGAATTAATGTTTGGAGTAATGAAAAACTTGAATGCATTAAAACAAACCACATCTGGAAGAAGGAAAGAATTTCATTATAGTTTAAACAACCATAGTTAGATATATATTTTTTTAAAATTCCTGAGAGAGAAACTCTATTTTAGCATCACCATAACTATTTTACATGTTTTATCCAAGGCTACCCATATGTAAGAAATTTTACTTTACAATGGTTATGCATAGGTAAGAAAGATAGAAATATCCCTTTTCCCCATGAGTCTAATATTAAAACAAAAATAATAAATATTAAATAAGACATTGAAGAACTAACAAAAGAGGAGAGAGCAGAGAGGTAGAAACAGGGTCGACATGGAAACCTTGAAGGCTGCTTTAGAGTTTTGATGTATATCCCTAAGTGGTTAAAGAACTGAAAGATTTTGAGCAGAGAGATGTTTAACCATATGATCATAAAATTTGGTTTTTAATAAACTGCACTATAGAATCCAGAGGACCCAGGAGACCAATAAAGGGCTTCCCTGTAGCTGAGGAGGGTCAGAAGAGCAGTGGAAGAGGGGAGAGGGAGGAGGCAAAGCATCTGAGACCTTAATGGAAAGCCAGAATCAAGATGCCTTAGGGAAGAATGCAGGATGGAGAGTGGCGTGGGGGTGATGGAGGAGGAGGAACAAAGATTGCTTCTCTCTTTCTGGTACATGAACCTGGACATGCTGACTTTATTCACTGAGAAGGTGATAGGATTCATTTTCTTTTAGCCACAGAATTCACTCAATTCATTAATTCTCTTTACACTAATGGTCTCTTCCCTCACATATGCCTCTGAGAGACAGCACCTGGTTCTGAGTGGCACTTGGCCTATAAAAGAGAGCTAAAGCTTATTCAGTGCTTGTGATTTGATTACTTGTCTTCAGTCTTTAAATCACAAATCACCTTTTTACCCTGTGTATTTGTTGACTTGGAGAATGACTTTATGACATGTCTTTTGTTTTTGCTTTTCCTCTTTTTCTTTGATGAGAAATATACAAGTTGGTTTTTTACTTTTGCTTTTATCATAATAAGAAAAGAATCATAATTTAAATGACAAAGGAGGACTATCTTATTATTTACTCTTATTCCATAATAGTCTATATTATATACTCTTTAGACATTCGGTCATTTAATTATATTATAGGAGTGCTTATTTTCACAGAAAATGTTAGAAATCAGTTTCTAAATGAATAGAGCAGATTATGAAGTAGCATATTGCATGATTCTTTTCTGTTGATGTGGGATAAAATGTTCTGAATGTATACACCAAAATGTACTTTAAATGGTTACATCTATTTAAGGAAAATCTAATGTAAATGTGTTCTCTCTCTCTCTCTCTCTCTCTCTCTCTCTCTCTCTGTGATTTTTTTTTTAGTGAAATGAACACATTGTGTTTTAATAAATGATATTTGTAATTAAGCACAAACATAAAAACCTTGCCAAAATCTGCAGGAATGCTTAAGGCACCCTACTTTCTTGTGAGGCACATGAACTTACAGGCAGCCTGCCTCTGCCCCTGTGGGTGGAGAGACTGTGTCCTGCTCACCATGATATCCCTAGTGCAGAAGACAGCACCTTGCCCAAGTAAATTCTTCATAAACATTTGCTAAGTGGTTAGGAAATATGTGCAGTTTACTCAGGGAGGTCATGAAGATAAACTAAACCAATGTAACTGAAACTCAGAATTAATAAAGAGTGACTTGTGGTGACTTCAGAAGCAAATTATGCAGATTCAGTGACAGGTTGGCTCTAACAAGTTGGGTAATGTCTCATGTGTGTGTCCAGGACAAGGTGCCCTTTCAGTCTTTGTTCCTCAACCTTCAGAAATCTTGACCAGACCATCACTGATATCCTACAAATCATATAGGGGTCAAATCCTAGGATAACATGTTTTGGTGTTTCAGAAATTAATATATTTTATCTTTTATTCATTTTTTTATACACACTCACTGGCAAAATTGGTAAGTCACCCGCCTGGGCAGCGAGACCTCATCTCTACAATAAGTCAAAAAATCAGCCAGGCGTGGTAGCGCATGCCTGTAATTCCGGCTACTCGGAAGGCTGAGGTGGAAGGATCGCCGGAGCCCAGCAGGTCAAGGCTGCGGTGGCCGGGAGCGGCCACTGCACTCCAGTCTGGGTGACAGAGTGAGACTCCAACTCAAAAAAAAAATTGGTAAGTCTATTATTTTCTCCCTTGCTAAATTTAAAATCCATGTCTCCTCAGAACATTCATCTCTCTGTATGATTGGTTGAGGGTAGAAGAAAATTTGAGGGAGAAGAGGGTAGGTGAAGTCAAGAGTCTCACCTTTGACCCGCCATTATCCATTACCTGTAAGAGCTTTCTCCCTGTCCAGTCATCCAGCTGACCTTGAATGTCTCCATCTCATTGTAGGTCTGAAGGAAGCTTGAAGATTTGCAGTAAATATGCAGTAGTGGGTGATGTGTAGTCAAGGATGACTTCATTCTCTACATCTAACCTCTCTGGAATTCTATTGTGAAAGAAAAAGGTTTTCACAAATAATATATGTAAGACATATTTGAACTCAGAAAATTATTTTATTCTGGATAATTTGTAACTAATGTTAAATAAGAACCAAATCACTAAATGGGAGAAATGGCTCTAGGAAAGTCTGCCTGAAATGCAGGCACAATCTATTCAAAGAGCAGATACCACATTTTTTTATCTAGTCCTCTTTTGATGGGCAGCCCAGATGGTTCCATGTTCTTGCTATTGTGAACAATGCTGTGATAAACATACGTGTGCAGGTATCTTTTTTATAGAGTGACCTGAGTTCTTCCAGGTATATTCCCAATAGGGGGATTGCGGGATCATATGGAAGATCAATTTTTAGAACTTTTAGGAATCGCCACACTGATTCCCACCAACAGTGTAGAAGTGTTCCCTTTTCACCACATCAAAAAATGTGGTGTGTGTGTGTGTGTGTGTGGGTATGTGTGTGTGTGTGTGTGTGTATGTGTATATACACATATATGTATATATACATATGTGTGTGTGTGTATATTTCATTGAATATTATGAACTTCGCAGCCACGTGGATGGAATTAGAGTTTATAATACTGAGTGATCTCTCATGGAAACAAAGAGATGAGTATCACATGTTCTCACTCACAAGTGGACCTTGAACAACTACTGTGTTACTGTAGGAAAGGGATTTAAAGTAACGGGAAACTATGGGGAGGGGGGAGGGGTGTAGGTAGCTGGGATTGGGAGTAGCTGATATCTGCCAGGGGATAGGGAGCACACCTCTTCAATAAGGGTACCTGCACAACGAACATTTGTATACCAAACCCTGAATTGTACCCCATAATTTCAAAATTAAAATTAAAAGAGAAAAAAAAAGAGCAGATACAATGGAATTCCCTATTCTACAGCCAGGTTCTAAGTCAGTCAGAAACCAGTCTTCACCCTATTCTAATCCCACTCACATCACAACCACAAGATTCTCCATAGTCAAAAAAAGATAAGGGTTTTGGATTCAGTTCTCTCCCTTCTCCTCTTAAAACCACATGTCTTCAGAGCCTGTCAGATAATTGTCTTCAGAATAAACATGTGCTGCTATTTCTCTATCTGAAGAAAGTAAAGAACAACCACCAATATTTACCTCATTCCTCCTCCTGGCTGCGATCCTATTTCTCTTTTCTTGATGCCAGATCTCACTGAGTCATTGTGAATCCTCATTCTCTCATTTTTACCTTTATATTTCTCTCCATCTAAGCCAGATAAAGGTCTAAACCCTAGAAATATTACCACAGACCTCACTGGTCCTGTGCTCATTCATCAAGTTGCCCTTCTTCCTGCCACATCTCCCGCCCCTACCCTCCCTCCCAAGCCATGCTGACACATCACCTGCTCTCTGAACACAGAATGTGCTCTAACTCTGTTCTGCACATAGCATTGTCCCCTGGGACTTCCCTTCCCTCTGCTGTACTTTTCACTCCATCCATGGTGGGCATCATATCCTAGTGCACATGCTGAAGCAGCATCTGAGATTTGGAGCCTGGCTAAGAACATTTCACCAGTGGTGGGTGTGTCCTTGGAAACACTGATGGGACACTGCAAGTCATTTTCACAGATGAAATGGCTTGGAGATGTTTTCCAGTCAGAAGCAACTTCAGATTTGTGGGTGGGCTGGCATCATGGGCAATGATAAGAAGACAATGTTTATTTATGTCTGTGTTCATGGAAAGGAACTCTGACTGCAATCTGCTTTCTTCCTCATCCCTGCCCTTATACTTCTCTGTGAAATTGAAAAGTCTTATCATAAGGCCAAGTAATTATTCTTCTTTCTTCTTCTGCAGAAGACAATACTTCTCAAAAGCAAGACATGCCTGACAACCCTGAGTGACTTTCTGTTATGCTAGTGGTGCTGGATCAAAACAGCTTCTCTGGTGGTCAGCATTATTGGAAGGTTGAAGTAGCAAAGAACAGGTAGTAAACAGAGCTGTGTTTGGAGTCAGTTAACCAAAAGTACTTTTTTCCTGCACTTTTCCTGGGAATGGTTTCTGGGTCCTTTCCCTGAAGGATGGTAAGTACAAGGCCAACTCCATGCCCCCTTATATTTTTAAGGTCCCAGTCACCCCCTTGAGAGTAGGGATTTTTTTTTTACAGTATGAGGAAGGGTTGATTTCTTTCTACAATGTGACAAAATATATCATTTAATTCTTTTTTTTTTTTCCTGAAGCAACTTTACCCAGCCCCAAAAGCCATTTTTCTACCCTGGATTTCTAGTTCCAGGAAACATTTGTAGCCTTTCCCATCCCCAAGGTTTCAGCAACAAATCCTACTCTCCTGTCTCTAGGGCACTCCTGAGGTACACTTCAGAGGGCTCATCCTCATGGACCATGACCACACAAAGACATTTTCCCACCAAGACACACCGTTAAGCCTGGATGAGTAAACAGGTCAAACTCATCTGATGATATACTTAAGATGGTTGTGCTTCACTGTGTGGCTGCCATCTTCCAAGATGGCCCCAATCCTCATGTGCTGTTATTAATGTCTTGTGCAGACACCCCTCATGGAACAAGGGCTATGACTAACAATACAGGGGAGTCAACAATTAACAGCATCCAAGGTGTATCCTAAAGGGATAGCTTCCAACTAGGTCTCTTGTGTCTCTCACTGTGGGAAGCCAGTGCCCGGCCTTGAGGACACTCTAGTCTCCCTGTGGAGAAGCCATGAAGAGAGGGACCAAGGCCTCCTGCAAATAGGTGTATGGTCGTGCAACATTGAAGTAAATTGTCCAGCCTGTCAGGCAACATCAAACTGTGACATCATGAGAGGCCAGAGCCACAACTGCCAAACCAAGTCTCACGTCCTGACCTATAGGACAGAATTCATGAGATAGTAATACATGGTCATTGCTGTCTTGGGATGTTTTGTTAACCAACATTAAGTAAACAATATATAAGGTATATAAATTTTATGTCAAAAACTGATCTTCAATAATAATAAACTCAATTTTGTAAGTTTACTTTTTGTGGTATTATAAGTTAGCAACTCTAAAATACTTTTGTGTATTGTAGACTCAAAAAAAGAGTATATTAAATATATTGAGACTCAGGTTTCTCACAGTTGTAAAAGGTAGTTACAAATATAAAACAGGGTAAGAATTCAAAATAACCTGTGATGTTTGGATGAAAATTGAGAACATTAGTTATATATTAGTTGTGTGTGTGTGTGTGTGTGTGTGTGTGTGTGTGTGTATGAGTATGATGTATATATAACTTATATGAAGGTGACAAAGGAAAGACCATGAAACTATCTTTTGGAGGGTGGGCACCTCCAAAGCAGTATACTCAAAACTTGCTCCTCTGGCTCAAGCAGTCTACCAAAGTTTTTTACCTGGAAGTTTTGAGAAGGTTGTGTAACGATTTGTGGAAGAAACATCCCAAGTTGTGGCAAACTAGTAACTGGTTCTTCCACCATGACAATACACCTGTCTACACTGTGCTGAGTGTTCAGCAGTTTTTGACCAAAAATTTTATGACCCCTGTGCTTCACCCTCCCTGTTCACCAGACCTCACCCTGAGAGACTTTTTTTTCCTGGATGAAAAAACTCCTCAAAGGGAAAGATATTGCTGATGTGGAAGAGGTGAAACAAAAAATAGCAGAAGCACTAAAAGCCATCAATATTGATGAGTTCAAAAACTGTTTTGAGCAGTAGAAAAAATCATTTCAACCAGAGTGTTGCATAAAAGAGATTACTTTAAAGATGACTTAAGTTTAAACATGTACTAATAAGTACACAATTTATTATAAATAAATTCTGGTTCTTTGGGGGTTTCCTCCTTGTATAGATGATGTGACAATGTGTATGATGGATATTATGTGTCAAACAACACATGCATAATGTGTATGAAGAGTGATCATAGATAACAGGGATGCATGTGTATACATGTTTATGTATACATGTGCATATCTTTCTGCTTGGAAGGCCTCTAAACATTGAACCCTCATGGCAGTGACCACACCTGGTGACTGGATCTTGATTTCCAAAAGATTGATTTTTAGGGGCAAGCAAGGTCATGTATAAGATGAGCTTTTAGCAATATTCTGTTGTATCAAGAAAAAAGTTCTTAAAGGCTGATGAAGATATAACTGAAGGACATGAGAAAAGCTTGAAGGGGCTCCTGATTAAATACATAATAGTATTGATCAATGTTAGCTTTCTGATTTCCAAAACTTGTATCTGGTGTCATAAATATCCTTATTCTTAGGAAATACACAATGAATTTCTACAGTATTTTCCAATTAACTCTAAAGTGGTTGGTAAGAAAATATGTATATGATTAAAGCAAACGAAAAGATTTAGTTCTAGTTCTATTTTTGTAAGCTTTTCATAAGACTGGAATCATATTGAAATAAAACATTACAAACAGCAGATACTGATAATGTAACGAAGTCACTCTAATGAAGGACATTGACTTCCTTCTGAAGATGTTATTGGACACAATGCCTACCATCACACATGTTATCACATCCATATCTACCATGGAAGTGAGGCAGTGTTCACTTAAAGCCAGATTCAGAAAGAAATACGGACAGTAGATTTACAAACACCATATAACAATGTATTCCTCAGACATCTTCCAGTAACTCTTCCCATACCCAGGGACCACAGAAGAAAAGAAGGAGGAAGAGAGCTTTCTAATGGGACATATTGAGATCTCCTCAGTTTTGCTACTTTAGGATGCAGAACACTTTTAATGACATTTTAACATTGTTACTAGAAGAAGCTACTCTTGTTAAGAACAATAAAAGTTACTCTCTTTTCCCATTCACAGAAATTTAGCACGTTTGTAAAACAGCAAAAAGAATAGAAATAATATCTAAAATCTTTTTATCAAATATTCTTGTTAAGTTTTTTTAAAACAATCCCAGAATATGATACTCAGAGATTGACTAAAGTAATGGTATTGTGTTCTTATTTAATATCTAATTTTCCCTCCTTCATAAAGTAATTTTACTTCCAAGATCTTATGTAACTTGCCCTAAATAATCCCATTTCTTCTTGTCAAAGACTTTGGAATGAGCAAATGAACAAGTTGTAAGGTATGTGAATGAAGATAAGTTTTTTGGAAGTCTTTCTGAAAATATATTTCTCTTTGCTGTCCTGAATGGTTTCCAGATGCAGTATTCTCACTGTCATATTGTTCTTCACATGGTGTCAGGCCCAGCATAACTGCATTCCTTTATTCCATAAATATACTTAATTAGTTTCTATGTGTCATCTGCTATCTGA
The DNA here is from genome assembly GCF_000164805.1 of Carlito syrichta. Classification (NCBI taxonomy): domain Eukaryota; kingdom Metazoa; phylum Chordata; class Mammalia; order Primates; family Tarsiidae; genus Carlito; species Carlito syrichta. The sequence continues at coordinate 649 of NW_007257483.1, read as the reverse complement.
GTTTTAGGAATGCAGAAGTGAAAAAAAAAACAAGTCCTTGTTGTCAGAGACTTAAACTCTACTGCTTAGAAACAGATCATTAACAAATAGTTACTTAATTTGTATTTGAGGAGAAATAAATAATTGAGGAATAGATACTGTGGGGGTCCAGACCCACAAGGGTCATGGGCTTTCCTGAAGGAGAGACGGATAGGTGAAGGATGAAAATATTATACTCGGACACCTGCTTCCTGAACAGATGACAATTTAATGTTAGCTAAGGGAAAGCTTTTATACCATTTGTAAAGGGGCAAGACAAAGAAAATTCCTTCACATACATATCCTCTAAAAGTTACCACCATCTAGTGGTCTTAGCAACAAACAAGCCAAGGACCCCATAAACATTCAGACAATGAGTCTTATTCATAAAGCCAAAAATGATCGTTTTAGTCCAAAGTCCCGAATTACAGTCCTTGAATTGTCTCCAGAAAGTTTCCAAGTGCAAAGTTCTTCATGTAGCAGTAGTTTTCCTGTCTGGGGCTTCTATGACCTTCAGAGCTTTGTAATTGCCTTTCTTGTCCAGGTGTCTTCATTACTTCTCTTATCCTGCAGTGTTTGTTTCTAAAGAGAACTCAAAAGAAGGTTTTAGTAATGTTTCCCAGGCCCCCAA
>NW_007257482.1:5280-15777 GCF_000164805.1 Carlito syrichta | reverse complement strand
AGTGCCTGAGCCTGTGGGTTCAAGATCAGCCCGGGCAACTTGGCAAGACCTCTACAATAAAATCCACTCACAATAAATCAAAAATTATCCAGGCATGGTAGCATGCACTTGTAGTTCTGGCTGCTAGGAAATCTGAGGAGGGAGGATCCCTGAAGACCAGCAGGTCAACACTGAGGGTGGTGAGTGTGTCACTGCACTCCAGCCTGAGCATGAAGTGAGACTCCAACTCAAAAAACAAAACAAAATAAAAAAAAAAAAACAACAAAAATTAGTTCTTTAAAAAAAGACAAAAACAAACTACTTCCTTATTCCCATCAGAAACCTAGAATCTGGGTGGTTCTTCAAATTGAAGCCAGCAAGGACGTCACACTTTTCTTAACATCTCAAATTTTCTTTCAGAGCAGCTAACTCTAGAATACTTTCTGGTTTCACTTTCTGACAACACCTACAATACAAAAAAAAATGATGGTTACATTGTATTGTGGATTGTTTGCTCATGACTTTGTTTCTCTCAGTGAATAGTGAAAACTAAATGAATAACTGCAAACAACTCAAAAATATCCAAACAAAGGTAGGGTACATCACTGGAAAAAATATGAGCCTTTCCTGAAGAATGTATCTACAGGTCCATTTAGGTACAAAATGCTTACTCCCAAGAAGATATTGCTTCCAAGGAAAAGGGCCTTAGGTTGCAGTGTATAGCCTCATGCTGCCACTTGTAAAAGTACTTTTGTATCAGATATCAGTTCCTAAGTGTGTCTTCTTTCACTGCTTCAATAAAGAGTATTTAATATTTATAACGTACACTGAGGTGTGTATGTGAAGTCAATTACAAAAAACAAACATAGAAAGCAACATTTGTATTTCAGGCAAATAAAGGCAAGATTAATTTCATCTCAAGTGGTGTCTCTTCATTTTCCCTTCCTTTGTCCAGTAGATCCTTCAGAGAGGCTAGAAGAACTCAGAGTAAGTGTCAGTCATTGATGCTTTTGTTTACAATATACACAGGAAACTCTACTTAATGTAGACAGTAGTATAGTGTGTATAAAAGTGTTTTTATGAAAAACCACAGCTTGAGATACAGGGAACAAGAAGGAGGAGTAGTGATCAACTTTGGAGCCAGGAGGCATCAGTCCCTGATAGACTTCAGGCTCACATTGTAATGCAGTCCTGCCTTGCATGTTAGATTGGGTGAGTGCTACTGACATGATCTGTGGCAGTTCTATTTGCTCCAGTCACATGAGACCCCAGTCCTACTTGGGAGGTGCCTGAATACAGTAAAGTGACATCCCAGAGCCAACAGAGCTGGGAACCCATTCAACCTCTGAATACCTATGCCCAATCAACCTCTAAGAGCTTATAACTCCATGGTGAGGACTTGGTGGTCAGCCCCCCAACCACGAATTATCACCTACCAATTTCACTCACTCCAAGAGTAGGTCCCTCTGTGATATACACAATGTTGGAGCAACTTATCACACATTCTGCTGCTTTTGAGTTCAGAACACAGATTGGCCTTTAGCAAGAAAGGGTAAAAGGAGCATCTTGCAGCCCCATATCCTCACAGAAACAATTCTGGGTAACTGATGGCACTGCCATACAGGTAACACTGCCACTTGGCCAGGGGGTTCTTTCCCCCTTCCAATTCCCACAGAGAACTGACATCTGAGGATCAAAATGCAGTCTGGTTGGTAAAGAACTTTGCAGCACAAAGTCACTTTGAGTTCTTAGCACCTTCTATCAGGAAAGGTAGAGCTGGAGGTAAAGGAATAAAGGTTCTTGTACTCCTGGCAGTCCCTCTCTCCTTGTGGAAATTCTTTTGAGTAGCAGAAGAGGTCTTAGAGCAGGTAGACCCAAAGAAGCAGCAGGACCCACAGTGGTCAGGCCCTTATGAACTACCACCCCCAAGGGAAGAAGTTAAACAAAATGGAGAAGAATCCTGTGGGATGAAAAATAAATAAATAAAATAAATCAATCAATCCCAAAGATCACCCCAACAGTAAAAACTGTACTACTCCTACTACTACTACTCCTACTACTAATAGATGAGTTAGCCCTCATTGATGAGGAAGAACCAGTGAAGAAACTTCAAAAGTCCCCAAAGCCTTAGAGACATCACATACAAAAGGTCCTCCCAGAGACCAAGCAATGGAACCTAGCCAGAATGACCTGTTGTGGATGACAGACATATAATTCAGACTATGGATGCAAAAACAGCCAAGGAAAAACCACAAGAACATAAACACACATAAAGTCACGTAACAAAAGTAGTGCAGGGAATAAAATTGAGCTGGCCAATATCAGAAAGGTCAAATCAGAAATCCTAGAAATGAGCAATTTCTTGTAGAATTTCAAGGAATGATGATTGACCTAAACAGCAGAATTGATCAAGCAGAGGAAAGAGTCTCTGAGTTGCAGGTCAAGATATTGAACTAACCTTCTCTTTCAAAAACAAGGAGAAAGGGCTCAAGAAGAATGAGCATAGCCTATGAGAGTTTTAAGATTAAGTAACAAGACCAAATATATTGTTGTTTGCCATCCCTGATACAGAAGGGGAAATTGAGAACACCCTGTACAAGTCTTTCAAGAGGTCATCCAATGAAATTTCCCCTATCTGAATAGAGTGCATCCATCCAAATTCAGGGGATTCAGAGAACCCCTGCAAGGTACTACATGAGAAGACCATCCCAAAGACACATAGTCTTCTGTCTCCATAAGATAAGCATGAATGAAATAAGTCTAAGGGGAGCTAGAGAGAAGGGAAAGACCACCTACTTGGAAAGACCCATCAGAATTGTGGCAGACATTTCAGCAGAAACCCTAAAAGTCAGAAGGGACGAAGATACCATCTTTAATGTTTTAAAAGAAAAGCAATCCCAGCCAATAATTTTCGGCCCTGCAAATCTAAACTTCATCAATGAAGGAGAATTAAAATCCTTCCTAGATGTCCAATCCCTAAGAGAATATGCCACCCCTAGACTAAACCTTAAGGAGATGATTAAGAAAATTCTAAGCACTATAACAAAACAAACATGTAGAACTCTGGGTTCCTTTGCCGGCTGCCCTGCCCCACCCCACTTTGAGTCACCCCACACCACACCAACCTGCAGCACCAGGCTGTCTCGCACTCCATCTCTCCCAGCCGGGCCCCTGATCATGGAAGGACCAGAGATCAGGTGGAGCCCTGAGTCCATTCGATGGAGAGAGAGGATCTGGGAGGGCCAAGGAAGAGGCCCATGCCTTGAAGAGAGGCACAGACTGCAGCTATTTTCTCTGTCTCAGGACCAGGAAGAGACCTGCATTGCCCTGCCCAGCTCCACCCAGTTCTGCCTAGCCTCCAAATAAGGACCTAAGATTATCACATCAAACTGGGAGAAACAGAAACCCCTCCCCAATGCTAGATCAAACAGAGACAGGTCAGATCTGAATGGCAGACTTGACAGGCAGCAAGCTGATTGATCCACTCTCTTTCCACAGCAGCCCTGAGGCATCTGACCCTAGCTGTGAGCAACCCTACCAGCCAGCAATGAGAACTAGAGATCAGAACTGAAAGGATGTTGGGACTTACTAGAACGAGATCAGAATGAACCTGGTTCATTTTTAAAATTTTTATTCTTTGTTTGTTTTACTCATTTTTTCCACTCTTTTCCCTTTCTTTTTACTGTTATTGATGACATTTTCATACTTGCTTTGATCCTGTTATTTTACTGACGTATTTTATTAATTTTATTATTTTTTTCTTTAGACCTCCTGTTTGTGTAGGGGAATAATGCATCAATAGGGAAGTTGGTTAGCTTGTGTGCTTGCAAGATTGTCTGTGTGTTTTAGTTCTTTTTTTCTCTCTCTCTTTTCTGTCTTTGTGTCACTTTTCATTTGTTAGTTGGTATGATTGTCTGTTTTCCCTTTTACTCTTCTCTTTATATATCTTACTCTTCTTCCTCCTTCCCAGTTCCATTCTCTTCCTTTCTCTTACTTCATTTTGCTTTCAGGGAGCAAACATATATCCCCACTGAATGGATCAATTGCAAGGCAGTGGGAATTGGGATCCAGGGTACCTATACAAATGTCAGTGGATACTGGGATCTGCAGATAGATTTTGAACCATAGCTCCCTCCTCAATTAAATCTTAAAACTGCAAAAAAGTACAGCTACCAACCTACAGTCTAGCTTCAGAATTGAACAAAGCTAGAGAATTCACACAGGAAAAAATAGGAGATTGAGCAAACAGAGGTACAAGCAACCCTACCATCTCTGAACAACAGAATTAAAGAAGGGGGGTGAAGAAAAGGTGAGGAGGAAAAACTACACAAATTAAGAAAAAACAAATATATATATATATGTGCATATATATATGTATATATACACACACATATATATGTATATGTTTCTCACAGACCCCTGGGTGGTCAGACACAGAAAAGAGCCTTCAGAATGCAAACAATGAAGAGTCCCTAGAATAACTGGTCATATATTACAAACCCAGACATCAAGATATTTATAGAGAGAATAAAAAGAAGTGAAGAGAGACAAGAGGAAAATAGGAAGGTGTTGATAACTGAGATAAGAGTAAAGAATACTGTGAGTGAAATAAATAACAAACTCATAAGCATAGAAAGCTGAATTAGCCAAGCAGAAGAAAGAATATAGAACTAACCCAAACATATAGAACTAACCCAAACTGGCAAAATCATAGAAAACAAGCTTAAAAAGACAGAATAAAAGGTTTAGGGGAATGAGCAATTATTTCAAGAGACTGAACCTAAAAGTAACTGGACTTTCTGAGGCAGAGAGATAGAGACCACCCTGGAACAAACATTCCATGAAATTATTCAAGAAAACTTCCCTCATCTCATCAGTGATGTGAAACATAAGAGATCCAGAGAATGGATCCAGAGAATGCTTGCAAGACAACAAATGAGAAGATCAACTCCTAGACACATAGTAATTCACGTGAGCAAAGTAGGTATAGAAGAAAAAATGCTAAAGGCAGCAAGAGAAAAAGATCAGAATACCTACTGGGGATGACCAATTAGAACAGCAGCAGATTTATCTGCAGAAACACTACAGACTAGGAGAGCTTGAAGTCCAATCTTCAAAGTTCTCAAAGATAAACAATTTCAACCAAGAATAACCTACCCAGATAAGCTAAGCTTCATCAGTGAGGGAGAATTAAAATCGTTCCCAGACATCCAATCCCTAAGAACTTACACTGCCTCTAGATCACCTCTACAAGAGAAAGTTAAGAAAATATTAAACACAGAAGAAAAGGAAAAAACAACAATGCTCTTCACAAGAGTGCAGGAAAAAGATTCAAAACACACATGAATCAACCCAAAAACCAAAAGAAAGACAGCAAGCAAAGCAAACAGGAATAACAACTCTGTAAGAATCATAAGACAGGGATAAACTCTCACACTTCAATAAGTAGCCTGAATGTGAATGGACTAAATTCAACACTGAAAAGCCATAGAAGGCAAAATAGATAAAATACCATGAAGAAACAATATATTGTTTCCAAGAGACACATCTCACCAGAAAGGACACTCACAGACTCAGAGTATGAGTATGTGAAGCAAAATTTCAGGCAAATGGAACAAAAAAGAAAGGACATTATCTTTTGATAAAAGGTTCAATTCATCAACAAGTAATATCCACACCAAACATATATGCACCCAACATAGGAGCACCAACTTTCATAAAGCAGCTTCTAGGCAAACTTGAAAATGATATTGACTCTAACACTATCATAGCTGGGGACATTAAAGATCACAATTAATAGCCTAATAAGTCACCCAAGGAAACTGGAAATGTAAGACCATCAAAATCCTAACTTCAGCAGAAAAATCATGAACCACTGGGCAGAGACCTAGATGTAAAACCTCACAGAATACGAACCTTAGAAAATGCAGAAAAATCCTGATCAACAAAATAAAAACCCAAATCCAGGACATAGAGCACAAAAAGACAATACAAAAAATCAAAAACCAAAAAGCTGGTTCTTTGAAAGCATAAACAAGATAGATGGTCCCCTAGCTAGACTGAACAAGAAAAAGAGAGAAAAGGTCCAAATAAACTCAATCAGAAATACAAAAGACGAAGTCACATGTGTCCTGGAAGAAACACAAAAGATTATCAGAGACTACTATGTATACTTTCATAGAAACAAACTTGAAAACCTAAAAGAAATGGAGGATTTTCTGACATTACACACATTCCCTAGGTTGAAACAAGAAGAAATCGAGACACTAACTAGATAAAAAACAATCCAGGAAATTGAGTATGTCATAAGAAAACTACCTACAAGAAAAAGTTCTGTACCAGATGGCTTTCGAGCAGAATTCTACACAACGTACAAGGAGGAACTGATACCAATTCTCTTGAAAAATAGAACTCTCCCAAATAATTTTATGAAGCTAACAACACATTGATACCCAAGCAGGTAAAGACTCAACAAAGAAAGAGAACTACAGGCCAACATCCTTGATGACATAGATACTAAATTCTCAACAAGATCCAAGCATATCATATTTCAACAACACATCTCAGATATCATCCACCAAGAACAAGTTTGACTTCATCCCTGGGATGCAAGACTGGCTCAACATTTGTAAGACCATAAACATAATTAAATACATCAACAGAGGTAAAAACAAAAAACACATGATTATATCATTAGATGCAGAAAAAGCTTTTGATAAAATCGAGCACCCCTTCTTGATAAAAACCCTTGAAAATCTAGGCATACAGGGAACATACCTCAAAATAGTAAGAGACATCTATTAGAAACCCATAGCCAGCATACTGCTAAACAGATAGAAATTGGAACCATTTCCCCCTGAAAACTGGAACAAGAGAAGGATGCCCACTCTCACCCCTCCTATTTAACAAAGTTTTGGACATCCTAGCTACAGCAATCAGAGAAGAGAATGTGATCAAGGGTACTCAAATAGGAAAAGAGGAAGTGAAGTTATCTGTCTTTGCATGACATGGTTAGAGAGTCTGTAAAAAACAACAACAACAAAAAAAAAACAAAACAAAAAACAAAACCCTTGCACTGATAAAGGACTTTGGCAAAGTCTCAGGGTAAAAAAATAAGTGTGCAAAAGACAATTGCATTTCTATACACCAATAATAAACAAGCATAAACCCAAATAAAAAGCACAATTCCATTCACAACAGACACAAAAATGAAATGCCTTGGCATCTTCCTAACCATAGATGTGAAAAATCTTTACAATAAAAAATACAAAACACTTCACAAAGAAATCAAAAATGACACAAACAATTGGAAAAATATTCCATGCTCTTGGATTGGAAGAATTAACTTTGTGAAGATTTCCATTCTATCTGAGGCAATCTACAGATTTAATGCAATACACATCAAATTACCAGTAAAATTCTTCTCAGATCTAGTAATAATACAAGAATTCATATGGAAATATAAATGACCAGGTATAGCCAAACTAATCCTTAGAAAAAACACAAAGCAGGAGGTGTCACACTCACAGACTTTAAACTTTATTATAAAGCTACAGTAATCAAAACAGGCTGGCATTTGTTCAAGAACAGGACTATAGACCAATGGAATACAATTGAGATTCCAGAAGCAAAACCTCAATTTATCAACCAACTCAACTTGAACAAACCCTCTACCATGAACCACTGGGCAGACAAGAACCTTTTCAGTAAATGGTGCTGGGAAAACAGGCTGAACCCTAGCAGAAGATTGAAACAGGATCTCTACCTACTCCATACACAAAAATTAACTCTAAATGGATCAGAGACCTAAATGTAAAACCTCAAACAATACAAACCTTAGAAAATGCCAGAGATACCCTTACGGAAGTTGGAACTGGCAACCAATTCCAGAGCAAAACCTGAAATTCCCAGGACATAAGAGATAATATAGATAAATGGGATCTCACCAAACTGACAAGCTTCTGCAAAGTCAAATAAACATCAAGAGAGCAGGGAGACAGCCCACAGACTGGGAAAAAATATTTGCTAATTCCATATCTGACAATGACCTAACATCTAGGATCTACAAGAGCTCAAACATGTTGAAAAGAAAAAAAACAAAAACAAAAAAGACCCATTACAAAGTGAACAAAATAAATGAATAGACAGTTCTCAAATAAAGACATATGAGCAGCCAGCAGATACATGAAAAAATATTCAGCCTTACTAGGCATCAAGGAGATGCAATTTAAAACTCCACTTAGATACCACCTAACTCCAGTCAGAATGGCCATCATCAATAACTCAAAAAATAACAAATGATGGAGAGAATGTGGTAAAAAGGGGACACTTCTACATTGTTGGGTGTGTAAACTAGTACATTTCTGTGGAAATCTGCTAGGCTATTCCTAAAAGTTCTAAAAATTGACCTTACGTGTGACCTCACCATTCCCCTGCTGGGAATATACCCAGAAGGACTCAAATCACTCTATAAAAAAGATACCTGCACATATATGTTTATCATAGCCTTGTTCACAATAGCAAGAATATTGAATCAACTGTGCTACCCATCAAAAGAGGACTGAATAAAAAAGAATGTAGTATATATGCACAATTATTATATTATGCAGCCATAAAGAAGAACAAAATCATGAACTTCACAGCAACCTGGATGGTATTAGAGTCTATAATACTGAGTGATCTTTCACAGAAACAGATTACTGAGTATCACATGTTCTCACTCATAAGTGGACCATGAACAACTACCATGATACTATAAGAAAAGTACTGACAGTTAAAGGAAACTGTGTGGGAGAAGGAAGGAGGAATGTGGGATTGACCGTACTCAAAATCTCCCTGGGGAAGAGGGGGCACACCTCATCAACTAGGGTATCTGCACAATGAATATCACAAATCTAAGCTACCATGAAAGTGACACTGAGCGGGAAGTTTCTAACATTACATGTACATATCAAGAAAATAGAAGGTTCTCAGTGAATAGCTTATCATCACACCTAAGTGAACTGGAAAGGCAAGAACAGTTAAATCCTAAATTTAGTAACAAAACATGCTTATTACCAAAATACACAATTGAATGAAAAAATAAAAAATAAAAAACAAACACAGAGATGATCAACATAAAGCTGATTCTTTGAAAGAATGAATATAATTGAAAGAATGAATATAATTGACAGACCCATAGTCAGATTGATCAAAAAGAAAAAAGAAAGAGAGAATCAGATGAAAAACAATAAGAAATGGAAAAGGTGATGTCACAACTGATTCTGAAGAAATGTAAAAGATTATCAAAGATAACTACAATGGTCATTATGAAATAAACTAGAAAATCTAGAAGAAATTGAAATATCCCTGCTATCACATAGCTTCCTGATTGAAACAAGAAGAAATTGAGACCCTAAACAGACCAATATCAACCCAAGAAATTGACTCAGTTCTAACAAAACCTCCTGGTCAGAAAAAGCCCTGGACCAGATAACTATTCAGCTGAATCTAAAAGACATAAAAAAAGAACTGCTACTAATCTTTTTGAAAGCATTCCAAGCAATCAAAAAGGAAGGAATTTTCCCTATCTAATTCTATGAAGCTAATAGCATGCTGATACCTAAGCAATGAATTCATGATCAAGTTCTCAAAAGAAAATGCAGCAAAAACTGAAATTGACAGCTGGGACTTTATCAAGCTAAAAAGGTTTTGCACAGCAAAACATCAATAAAATAAACAGATAGAGAACTTCCTGCAAGATGGTGATGGAGCAGTTTGGTCTATGAGAACCCTCCACAAAAGGGGTACTCTCACTCTCCCCTGTGGCTGCTGTTCCTGACACTGCCAGCCTGCTCTTCAACCAGCCATGCAGGCCTGAGGGCTGGCAGACAGCAGCTCCATGCACTGCTCTGTCGCCCCCTCCACCGCTGCCACTGTTGCAAACCTTGCCAACCCCACCCTGCCCTGGTGACCCTTGGCTCCCAGCCCCTTGTTGCCCCTCCCATGAACATCACTGCTGACATGCCTTTTGCCACCCCCCAGTCTTGGCGGTCCTAGGCTTCCACCCCATTGAGCCCTGGGCTCACTTGCCTGCTGCACTGCCCTGCCCAGCACTGCCTGAGCTGTCCCTTACCATGCTGACCTGTGGTGCCTACCTGTTTTGCATTCCACCTTGCCCAGCTTGGGCCCCAGGCATGGCAGAACCAGAGATCACCTGGAGCCTTGAGACCAGGCAGAGACCTGCATTGCCCTGCTCTGTTCCACTCAGGTCTGCCCAGCCTCCAACTGGGCATGAAAATGGGAGAGACAGAAGCCCCTCCCCCATACTAGATTGGACACAGGGCATATCTAAGTGGCAGACTTGACAGGCAGCACACTGACTGAGCCCAGATCTGCTCCATTATCCTCCTCAGAAGGCTTGGGGGCATCTGGCCCTAGCTGTGAACAACCTTACCAGCCTACAATGAGAGCTAGAGATCAGAACTGAAAGGGTGTTGGACTTAGAGGAATAATCTCAGAGTGTGCTTGGTTCCCTTG
>NW_007257482.1:0-4816 GCF_000164805.1 Carlito syrichta | reverse complement strand
ACCTACAGTCCAGCTTCAGAATTGAACAAAACTAGAGGATTCACATGAGAATAGGAGATTAAGAAAAAGAAGTACATGCAACCCCACACCACCCCTGAACAACAGAATTAAGAAAGATGGAGATAAAAGTAACAAGTGGGGAGAAAAATCTACACAAATGAAGAAAAACCAGAAGATTAATATGGTTCTCATACAGACCCATGGGAGGTCAGACATTGAGAAAACAAACTTTGGAATGCAAACAATGAACTCCCTCCCAGAATGACTGGTCACATACTACAAACACAGACTTAAAGACATTAATAGAGAGAATAAAAATAATTCAGGAGAGACAAGAGGAAAATAGGAAGGAGCTGATATCTGAGATAACAGCAATAAAGAATACTGTGACTGAAATAAATAATAAACTCATAAGCATGGAAAGTAGAATTAGCCAAGCAGAAGAAATAATCTCAGAGCTTGAGGAGCAAAATATCAAACTAATCCAAACTATCAAATATGTAGAAAAGAAGCTTAAAAAGACAGAAAAAAAGCTTCAAGGGGGTGAGGGATTACTTCAAGAGACCAAACCTAAGAGCAACTGGACTTCTTGAAGCAGAAAGAGAGACATTGACCAACTTGGAACAAACATTCCATAAAATTATTCAGGAAAACCCCCCTCATCTCATCAGTGATGCAAAAATTCAAACTAAGAGATTCAGAGAATCCCTGCAAGACAACAAATGAGAAGACCAACTCCCAGACACATAATAATTTGCCTAAACAAAGTAGCTATAAAAGAAAAAATCCTAAAGGTAGCAAGAGAAAAAGGTCAGACAACCTAGCAGGGAGGACCAACTAGAATAGCAGTAGTTGAAATCAGCCGGGGGAAGGGGGGATACACCTCATCAACAAGAGTGCCTGCAAATGAATATTTGTATACCTAACCCTGAATTGTACCCCACAATTTTAAATTAATTTTTTAAAAGAGAAAATAAACAGACAGCTCACACAATGGGAGAAATTATTTGTATGTTGTGTAAGCAGCAAAGACTTAACATCCAGAATCTTTAAAAAAATTAAAGAGAATTGACAAGAAAGAAAAAGCAGATCAACCCCATTAAAAAGAGGGTAAACAACATGAACAGATGCTTCTCAAAGGAAGACATACAAGAAGGAAAAAAGTATGAAAAAATGCTCAGCATCACTAATTATGAGATAAATGCAAATCAAGACTACAATGAGATATATTTCACACTCAGGATGGCTACCATTAAAAAGTAAAAAAAAAAAAAACAGGTGTTGATGAGACTGCAGAGAAAGGGGAATGCTCTGGTACTGCTGGTGTAAATTGATGCTAGTTCTACCCCTATGGAAATCTTTTTGCAGATTTTTCTAAGAACTTAAAATAGAACTGCCATTCAACCTAACAATTCACATCTTGGGAATATACCCAAAGGAACATAAATTTCTCTACCAAAACAAAAAACAAACAAACAAATAACAAACAAAAAAATAAGCACTTGCACTTGAATGCTTATTGCACCACTATTCACTACACCAAAATCATGGAACCAACCCAGATGTCCGCTGTAGGTGGACTGAATTAAGAAAATACAGTAATATATATAATGGAATGCTACACAGCCAGAAAGAACAACAAAATCATGTCCTTTGCAGCAACATGGATGCAACTGGAGACCATCATTCTAAGTGAATTATTACAGAAACGAAAAAATAAGTACCGCATGTTCTCATTCAAAAGTGGGTTCTAACACTGGGCACACAGAGGCACAAGATTGAGAACAAGACTCTGGGAACTAAAGGAGCGAGAGAAGGAGGGAGCTAAGGAAGGGATACAAAACCACTCACTGATTACCATGATCAACACTGGAGGTGAGGAGGGCTTTTCAGTAGCTCAAACCTTCCCTTCATGCAATATAATTATGTAGCAAATCCTTACTTATAATTCCGTGATTGTTAAAAAAAAAACAAAACAGAAAGCAAAAAAATTTCACGTGGAGATCTCACAAAGAGACTACTCTGGGGCTTGGAATACATTCTAACTAATTTAAAAGTAATACAAACCCTGCAAAGTATGCTCTCAGACCACTGTGGTATGAAATTATAGACCAACGATAGTAAGATAGCCAGGAAAATCCTAAAATATTTGTAATTTAAGCAATAAAGTACCTTTTTGGGTCACTTTCATAGGGTACACCTTGTTGTATTGTTGGCTGATGAGGCAGTTTTTCATTCACTGCAGATCACGACATGAAAAATTACAGTGACCCCTCACAGAAGATCCTGGGAAATACATTTGTAATAAAGAGAGCTATTGACATTTTGCTGGAAGAAAACCAGAGGGAAATTAGGAATAAGTTATTGTTTTAAACTTGTGATCCCATAGTTTACCAACCTCTAAGCAAAGCCATATATAAGAAATACATTACATAAGTCTCCATAAGAATTTGTAAGTATATTGAACTATATGAATAAATCTTTTATTAGACAAATTTATGAAATGAAGCAAAAGCAGTGTTTATAGAGAAATTTATAATATTGGTTTCAATATATTTGAAAATAAGATCTAAAAATAATAAGTTAAGCTCCTAGTAAGAAACTGTAGACATAGAACAGTATAAAGCTAACATAATAAGTAATGGAAATATTACAAAATACAATGAAATTAAAATATGCATGTATGCATATGTTTGTGTGTATGCATGCAAATCAATGAGTCCCAAAGTCAGTTTTTTTAGGAAGATCAATAAAATTGATACCCTTCTATCCAGGTTAACCAAAAAGAAAACAGAGAGAAAATACCAATTACTAGTATAAAAAATGAAGGAAAGTTCAGCACTAGTGATCTTATGGATATTGAAAAGATAATAAAGGCACATTGAACAATTCTATGTCCACAGTCTGATAACCTGGAGGAAACGTACCAATTCCTTGGAAGACACAATATTCCAAAGGTCACACAAAAAGAATGCAGAATCTGAATGAGCCTATATCTATTAAAACTGAGTCAATATTAACTTTCCAAAGAGAAAGTACCAGGTCCAGATTGTTGGGAGCCAACATCTATAGCTACATGGCTGAGGCCTGTAAAGGCCCATCTGGAAGATCGCCTCTGACATAGGATATCAGTTATACCTATAATATTGGCGTGTGATTAGTGACCAGTGTGCATACATGGCAGTAAAACTTATAAGTAAATCTCAATACACCTGATGGAAAGTGCATAGCAGAATTATCTCTCTCTGTCTTTCTAAGTTTTACTTCTTTCTAGATATTTTTTAACTTCTATTTCCTGGTAGACTGGGTAGTCAGCTCTTGTTCCCGAAAGCTGTTTCCCCTAGGGCTAAGATTAGAAACTAAATTACCATGATAGTTTTGTCGCCCTGCCCCTAGCCAGGCAGAACGTTTTCTTTTGTTTCGTTAATTACCGAAACTCTGTCTGCTTCAGCCCATGGCCGCTATCTTGGCAACCCTGCATTTCCTTGTTCTAGAGTGTGACAGCTACTATTGGATTTTTAGAGTAGACTTGTTAGGATAAAATATATACATATACACTCATAGTTGCATAAATTTATGCTTGCTGTTTTGTTTCCTTTTGCTACATTATTCAAGTGTAATAGTTACTATACGATTTATAAAAGAATTAATGATAAGGTATTAGCTTAATAGGATATAGCATAGTATTAAAGGTCAATCATTAGATTATATAAAAATTAAAGTTTAGACATATGAAACATATGAATTATAGTAAAGTTTGGTAGTTTAAGAATAAGTTTTAACTGAGTTATAAGGCATTACGTTAAATCATAATAGGTTAATAGTATAACTGACAGTTAAGTCATTTAACTAAACTTATAGATTATAGTATAGTGTTAAGTTGATAATATTAATTGTTAAAAATATTGGGAATCAGTGAACTTGGATTGAACCTAGAGTTAACTCAGGAAAGTTTTTTGTATTAATCAGGGTATAGAGCAAAGAGTATAATATGAATGGTTCATTGAACATTATGGAAAACACTTTGAACGATTTGTATTGAAATTGTGCACCTGTGACCTTAATGTAAGCACGGCAGGCATCATGGAATTCGAATTGTTTGCTTGGAAATTGCAGATCTCGTGGTGGTCTTTTGATGCATAGTTTGTAAAGCACGGAACTTGTACGCCCCCAGTAAGTGATTATCACACTGCTGGAGGGTATAGAAAATGGTATATAAGTTGGAAGGAGTCCGAATAAAATTTGATTCCAGTCCTGATCAGACTGTTCCCAGAAGAACTGCCTCCGAGTAGTCTCTTCTCACTGTCCAGATTCTCTGGTGCGGGTCCTAACCCACCCTTGGTCAGTGCTGGTCAATGACACTAGATGAGTTCACTTATACAATCTACCAATTTTTTTTATATCCAAGTACAGTATAACCGTATAATACAACTACTGTGATCCTAGGTATTTACCCAGCAAAGAAGAAAAACTGTGTCTACACAAAACATGCATAAGAATGTATACAGCAACTTAATCTGTGAATCACCAAAATTGATAGCAACTAAGATGTTCTTCAAGATGTGACATTTGGTTCATTCATACAATGGAAAATTACTCTGTATTTAAATGAGTAAGTTATCAAATATTGAAAAATATGTAAAGAGACTTTAAATAAACATTCATTAGTGAAATAAGTTAGTGTGTTAATTTTCAACAATCAGGTGATATCAAAACATTTCACGAGTATGCTGTCTACCAGTAAATGTGAAATAAATATCTTCTAAATGTAGTTTCCATTCTGTGCTTATAGTAGTATTTATTGACTAGGCAAATC
>NW_007257481.1:8525-28679 GCF_000164805.1 Carlito syrichta | reverse complement strand
GCCCAAAACCCACAGCTCATAAGAGAGAAAATAGATAAGTGGGACCTTATTAAACTGACAAGCTTCTGCAAAGCCAAAGAAACCATCAAGAGAGCAGGGAGACAGCCTACAGACTGGGAAAAAGGATTTGCCAACTCCAGGTCCGACAAAGGCTTAACATCCTGGATCTACAAGGAACTCAAACGTGCTGAAAAGAAAAAAACAAACAACCCCCTTATAAAATTGGCAAAAGATATGAACAGACACTTCACAAAGGAAGACATCCGAGCAGCCAACAAACACATGAAGAAATTTCAACCTCACTAATCATCAGGGAGATGCAAATGAAAACCACACTGAGATACCACCTAACCCCAGTCATAATGGCAATTATCAACAAGTCAAAAAATAACAGCTGCTGGAGAGGGTGTGATGAAAAGGGAACACTTCTACACTGTTGGTGGGAGTGTAAACTAGTGCAACCTCTGTGGAAAGCAGTGTGGCGTTTCCTAAAATCTCTAAATACCAACCTCCCATATGACCCTGCAATCCCCCTACTGGGAATATATCCTGAAGAACACAAATCACTCTATAAAAAAGATACCTGCACACGCATGTTTATCGCAGCATTGTTCACAATAGCAAGAACTTGGAAACAGCCATGCTGCCCGTCAAAAGAGAACTGGATTTAAAAAATGTGGTACATATACACGATGGAATACTATGCAGCCATAAAAAAGAACAAAATCATGAATTTCGCAGCAACCTGGATGGAACTAGAGTCTATAATACTGAGTGACCTCTCACAGAAACAAAGATCCGAATATCACATGTTCTCACTCATATAATGGACCTTAAACATCCAATGCAATACTATACGAAAATGACTGACCGTACTGAGAAACTATGGTGGGGGGAGGGAGATGGGATTAACAGTAGCAAATATCTGTCTGGGAACGGGGAAACATCCCATATCAACAGGGTGCCTGAATGAAACGCAATTGTATACCTAACCCTTAACTGTACCCCACAACTTCATAATTAAAAAAAAAATCTCAAAAATAAAAAATAAAAATAAAAAATAAATAAAACAAAGCCTTGGACTCCAAAAATAAAATAAAATAAAATAAAATAAAATATTTGCCAGTTTAAGTATTTGAGCAAATACACTTATAGCTTTACTGTCCATTTTTAAACAATATTAGAACTATGACAACTCTCTTTGCATTTGATAATAATGATAACAATGATAGCTAATTTTTGTCTGGTACTTACTGTGTACAGCCACTATTTTCAGCACTTAAAATGGTAAGAGCTCTCCTTAACACTTACAGCAAATTTTCTAGGTACTACTGTTATTTTCCTTTTTACCAGTGTTGGAACAGAATCATAGGAAGGTCTTAAAATTTTCCAAGGCCACACAACTAGTAAATCGTGGAGTCATTTAGTCATATTTGTGATTGGTAATTTTAAAAGATTATTAAGAGAATACCTAATATAATAAACTAAATCCTGGTACATATCAATATTTTTTTAAAAATACAATAACTTTGTCTCAGAGAAGCAAATATGATACAACTATCATAAATTATAAACAGAATGATAACATTGTTTTACAAGGTTCAAGATAAGAAGACTTTATTAGAATAGTCATTCCTTCAGACTTTGAAAGTCCCTAGTCAGAAAGAGGAAGGAATTACCTAGAGAGAAGATCTGAGTCCCTAGACAAAATACAAACAAGAGTGAATTTTCGTGTTTAGGAAAATTCTAAGGATCATAAAGCAATAGCTGAAGAACATTTTCTATAACATAAAGTCATGCAATATTGCAGTTATCATGTTGAAATATATTAGAGAAAATTTATGAATTAAATTTAAAAATCAATATGTTATTTATAAAAAAACAACATTCCATCCTTTATGACATCAACAAAAGGAACTGCTATTGCATCATCTTGTAACACTAGAAATTTCTATTCCTATGAAAAAAGCTATTAGTGAGTAATGAAATATTAATAGCAAAGATGTATTGCATCTTTGGTATCTGACCAAGTTTAAGCCATTAGTAAATCATGTATTTATGCCAAAAACTCAAAGTACAGCACTTATTTGCTCTCTCCCTGTGAAATACTAACTCAAAAGTTTGTTGGATTATTCTAGAAACATTATAACATCACAAGAATGTGTACACTGCACTCATATCCTAAATAAGTAAATTATCTGTAACACTTGGTGTCCTTCCGATATCTAGAGATTTGTGTAATATTCTCTATAAAGATAAATGTAGAGAAAATTTATTTTAAAAATAAAAGATTTGCATTGACTTTTTCCATCTAGCCAGCTGTTCACTATGAGACCCTTTTGTCCTTACCTTTACTTAACATCACATTGATTTCTGCCCATTCCTTGACTTGCATATTAGCAATAAAGAAATATTTGAAAGGACTTTGACTTTTAAAAGATTTGAAAAAAAATAATTTCAGAATGGAAATATCAAATAGATAAAAGCAGTGATTTGAGTCAAAAATCCCATTTTGTATTTGTCTTGTATTTCTCTTCTTACATCTAGTATCACATTTCATTCTCACAAGAACTTTATGAGGTAGCAATGTCACATAGACATTGAATGTCTGAAGTGATTCAGTTATTCTGTGATAATCATAACTGGAATCCAGTTCTCAAATTTTTCCCATTCAGACCTCAGTTCCTTCCTATATCATACTTTCTATCTCTGCTTGCATAGTATGAAAGAAATTGGATTGCCAATTTAAAACTGACCTGTCACAACCGTTCTGGACTTCTCTGGACTCCTGATTTTAATTCTGTTGACAGATGCATTGAAGCTTCACAATGATAGGAGATTGAGCAAAGGGGGTAGGATATGTTTCCAGTAGGACAAAATTGATAATTACAGATTTTGAGGAAGCAGCAATAATAGAATAAGCTGACAATGCATTCCATTTGGGGTTATTATTTTAATAATTATTTCAAATTGTACTCATGATATACTCTTCATTTAAATTCCAAAAAATGTTTTGCTAGCCACAAAGTGACTGGCTTAGTGCCTAAACTTTCGAAGTTTTATTGACATTATTATATATGCCAAAACTTGAAATAAATCTACATTAACTTCTAGTTGTTATTTCATATAAGCTGCCTACTTTCCTTTTAATAATTCAATTTTAGCTTTCTATAGATAAAATATTCCCTTTGATTTCTACTAGGAAAGCATTCTCCCTTTACTATTTTTATAAATAGAACTAATGCATTTTATCTAAAAGAATCATAATGTATTATAATAGTGAATTATAATGTATAGGTTTAAAAAATAAAATAATATCTGGGTTACTCTGTCAAGAGAAAAAAGAGGAGTCTATCTGTAAGTTGTCTATATTGACCAGAACCCTGGAGATTAAACATAAATAATGTCAAATAAGAAGCTCTGCTCAGTGATTTTCTCTCTGTTAAAACTCTAGAAAATTGTCTGACAGTTACATGGTTGGTACTATCTTCTCTTAGGAAAAAAGAACAACCTCCATGTCCTTTGAGAATAAAGAATTTTGACATATAACTTCTGTTTATGTGCTTAGTTAATATGCCTTTAGCCTTTTTTTATTTGGGAAGATATTTAGAAACTAGTAAGTAATGATTCTTTCCTCTTCAATGAAAATCTATTTTCAGATATTCATTCTCTCTTCTCCATTGTATCATGTCCAGTCACTTTGTTACAGTGGAACATGTACTTTATTACAGCACTCACATCTTATGTTGTGGGTGAGGTCTAAAGTTGCCTGTAGTCAAATGTTACAGCATTAAAATTAAGGGAATCCTTTAAAGTTGCCTTAAAGTCACCATATAGATATGTACATACAACCTTATGTGGTAATTTCTTTACATATTAAATCTGAAAATTACTAGAACACCTTACAAATGAACCAAGAGAAAGTATGGACATTCAAACCATTATGCGTTAAAGAGGACTACTAAATCCTTAGCTAATAAGCAATGGGTAGAAACTTCTAATGTGTTTCTGTCTGTCCACAGTATTTATTACTCCATTCCCTTTAATTTTCTTTTGGCCTCTACACCTCAAACAATACAAGCAGTTTTTGTTTGTGTTGTGGGAATTCGAGGAAATGGCAAAGTTATATGAGGAAGAGTTATGTTCTAAAGCTAAATATAGGTTAAGAAATAAAAATCAACAGAACCTTAACATTCTTTGAATGCCTTTTGTCTGTAAGGCTCTATGATCCTGTGGATCCTAAGAAAGTGAAGTTCCTTTCTGTCAGGTTTTTCTAAAGTTGGTCTCAAAAACCTACCCTCATCCTCTAGAGCAGGAGACTGGTACCAGTCCATGCCCTGTTAGGAACCAGGCCTCACAGCAGGAGGTGAGTGGCAGGATTCATCTGTATTTACAGTTCCTCCCATTACTTGCATTACGGTCTGAGCTCCACCTCCTTTCAGATCAGCGGCATTAGATTTTCATAGGAGAGCAAACCCTATTGTGACATGCACATGGACAAATCTAGGTTGCGTGCTCCTTATGAGACTCTGATGCCTGATGATCTAATGTGGGGCTGAGGCAGTGATGCTAACACTGGGGAGTGCCTGCAAATACAGATCAACATTAGCAGTGAGGTTTACTGCACAGAGACTATAATAAATCAATTGCTGGCAGACTCATATCAAAACCCTATCAGTGAGTGGCAAATCAGTTGATGTACTTCAATTATACATCTGCATCTGGTGGCAGGCTTTAAGTCAGAATCTGATGCTTATTGTAGTCTGCATGTGGTTTGCTCATCTTATTTACCACTTCCATCTGCACCTCTTTTTTCCTATGGTGAGTTGTATAATTATTACATTATACATTACAATGTAATAATAATAAAAATAAAGTGCACAATAAATGTTAAGAGCTTGAATCATCCAGAAACCATCCCCCCAACCCTGGTCTGTGGAAAACTGTCTTCCATGAAACCAGTCCCTGATGCCAAAAATCAGTCCCTTACTCTATGGGGACCGCTGCTCTACAGGCCAGTTAGTGACAAGCATGCTTTAATAACTCAAATATCCAATCTTTCTCCTGCTGCTCCAACACATCATTCTTTTACAGATGCTAATGCTGGGGCAATCCTGGAGCCTTCAAGTGTATTGAAGTCATTCTTAACATGGAGAATAATGATCTTTCCTTAATGGTAGACAGATGTCGTTTATAGGATTAACATCAATTCTTTTTTCTAAGTTATAAGAAGAGATACTAAATATTGGAAATTAATTTAAAATTGAAATGTTCTCTTTGAAGTTAAATCATCTTCTTTTTAACCTTAGAGAAAAGATGAGAAGAAAGGCAGGATGGTATGATGGAAAGAAAAATGAAATGAATGTCAGAAAGTATGGTTATGTTTTTCCAGATCAGGAACTACAATTATAAATTCACTGCCACTCCCATATGTTATTTTGAATCAAATCCCAGAAAGAATAAAAAACTCTCTTTTAAACCATGATAAAATGGGTTCTTCTCAAAATAATGTCATTTTGTAATAATATGGAGAATGAGGCTTATAAGAAGCAGTTCTCTAACCTGGAATGCAGAGCCTGGGATGAGAGAAGCCAGGTATACTGATGAAAGCCAGAGGCAGTGGTAGTCACATCTCTACAGAACCACTGATGTTAGCTGTTGTTAAGGTTAAGTTTATTCCATACACATTGTAATGTGTTAGCACACCTCCTGGAGTAATGTTTCAGTCACTCTGTTTTTCTGCTATGGGTTCACAGACATCCCTTGTTCATTTTCACCTCTAATCACAATAAAGGCTAGAGTAGATCCAAAGCAGCTGATCACACCAAAACAACAACAAATGATAAGAAAGAGTAATATTCTTTAAATTGCAATACTACAACTATGTCAGCAAAGAAAAACATTGCTGGAAATACTGCTAAATGTTTTATACTACCTTCTAAAAAACAGTGGTCCTCCCTTTCTCTCTTGTGGCAGACTTGAAAGCTACATTTACTTAGCAGAGAGGAGAAATTGTTTTAAAAATAAAAATAGGCATTTGTTATTATTACTATTTATTATAAATTGCACGTTCATTATAGGACCAAACATTGTGTTCTATACCTGTGACGTTATTCTAACATGGAAGGGCATTCTATTCTACTCTGCTGGATTTTTTAGGTAGTTAAAACAATGGGTTTTTTTTTTTTATAACCCTTAAGGCTTTGCCATTCAAATGTCAATAAGTTTACAAAAATCTACCACTGCTCCAACTTGTTTTCATCCATGAAGTAAGAAAATATTTTCTTAATGAGGGGTGTTAGAGAGTACAATTTAATCCCAACAAAACTGACCATAAACTGTTTCCTAAATATTCCCAAGTTATAGCTTTTAAACATAATCAAATGAGTTGTAATAGGATCAATCTCACAAATCTACAAATCCTACATGGTGTCTCTAGGGTAACCTCGTTTCTTTGGTTTTGGTCTATCTGTATTATCATGCTACTTATTAAACTGTCCAAGGAGCAGAAACACTCAAATGCCTCCCCATACTTGAGTTGCCTTACACTAAATTTTAGTATATGTGACTTTGCTTCTGTGCTTTTTCAGCAACCATAACAATTCTAGTTTCAATAAATGTGAATCATTACTGTTGAGGACAATTATAAAAAGAGGGAAAGTGCTAGCAACAGACAGAGAAGTAAAAGGGTAGCTTAGCTAGAAGAGAAAGGTTTTAAAAAGTGATAAGAAGTAAATGCAGATTTTTACACAATCCTACATTAGAAAAGGAGGAGCTGGATAATATATGTAAGAGGTAACAGTTTGTCCTTTGAGATTGTGCCTCAGGAGAGATAGTGAGATCCAATGGCAGGATTAATAAATCCAAGTCATAAAATCTTAAAACCATTGAAAACTTGTATGGCAAGCCAAGCAATGACAACAAAATGTATCTTAGCATGCATGCTATCTACAAAAAAGCCAAACAGATTTATAAGCATTTCAATCAAACGACCAGGAAGAATGATCCTAGAACATTTCCTATTAGCTAGGGATGGTATATGGAAAGTAATTATATATGGAAATATTACTAAATTGAGATGTATAAAATGCCATTCATATGGTTTTTCTTTAGTGCAGTACCTTAATTGTTTCATTTCTGTAAATACAAATAAATATTTATAATAACTTCCATTTGTTTACTGAACACACTGGCTTCTAAATCACTGAAAATTAAAATATGCTATCAATATATTCTTTAGGGTTTCCAGAGACTAAGGAAATAGTCCAACAAAATAAACATTAGGTAGCAAATATTTATATAGTGACACATATATTTAGGAAGGTATTATTATTGACACTTCTGAACAATTTCCTACAAATAGGAAAAAGGATTTTTAGACACTAAATAGAGTTTATAATAGGTCTCAGTCTTTCTGGATCTCTCGGGGACCTCCACTTCAATCATAGTTCTAAGATTGCCACCAGTGGGTTCTAGAACCAGAAATTGTGAGGATTCCCTGGTATCTAACACCAAACCCAGTCTATGTGTATTTCTCATTCTTCATTAACAAGACAAGAATTAGTGCTTTCTTGTCCAGGTGAATGTCAAGTAAATTAATTCTCAGACCCAAATGCACTATCCAAATTATATTGATAAATTGACTGTTTTAACATTATGTATAGGTTATACCATTAACATTGTCATTCTTTAAATCTTTGTCTTCAGTCTAAAAATAAAGTGGCTCCTCTAGCACCAAGCTATTAGTTAAGTTAAAGGAATACAATCAACACAAATGTCTACTAACAGATTTCTTGTAATAACTTAATATATACAAACTTCTGAAAAACACTAATTTTAAAAAGAGTCCAATCATTTTATCAAATGTAATCATGATTGTAAAAAAGACTTTCTATTTCAAACCAAATCATTCTGAATTTCAATCTCTTTTCTTTATTCTTTCCTTTTGCTGTCTTCCTTTTTGGAATTTTGTCAGTTTTTCAGTTCTTGGCTAAGTTCAACAGTTAAAAATGCAGCACACAGGCAATTAACTATCTCTTCAACAGTAACCATTAGAAAAGTCAATGTGGCAATTTAAATATGATAGGTCTTCATTGCTCCTGCCTTCCTTCTCTAAGAACCATAAATTCCAAAACTTCTTCACAATGCAAGTCTAGCCACAGATGGAGGGAGTTTTTATTTCACTTTGGAATGGAGAAGGTGAAGTCATTCCAAAATTGGAGAGAACATAGCCAGGTCAGTGTGCACTATTTAATTCAATGGTTCCCTTGTGAGGTACTTCATTCACTGTTGCACTGCTGACATCAGAAATGCTGCTTAGCACAGCAATAGATCAGACATTTGGGAGGCATTATATCAGCAAATTGTTAAGGCCAAAGAAAAACTGGAGAAGTCAATGGAATCAGGTTGTCTGGGTGGCTGAATCAAAGCTTTAGAATACTGGTTTTATAAAATGTGTGCAGGTACAAAAGGTAGAACGGAATTGCAGGTACTTAGGGAGTTTTTTCTTCACTCCACACTTGTGTGTATGTTGCATTCCTCTTATTTGTTTTTCCTAGTGAATTTTCCTACAACTCTTTTAAGGTGCAATTGACAAATGAAAATTGTATATACAGATGTTCCTTGGCTTATGATGGGGTAACATCCTGATAAACCCATTGTAAATTGCAATTATAACAATTATAAGCAAATTTCTAGTTTACATGTAATTTTCAATTTGCAGTGCTGTTATCCAGACATAGATCCATAATAAGAAAATAAATACATTGAATGTGCATCAGTTTTGCACCATTGTAAAGTGAAAATCCTAAGTCAAATCACCATAAGTCAGGGACTGTCTGTATTTATGATGCCCAGTGTGATGTTTGGATATATGTATATGTTGTCTAATTAGTCAAACTAGTTAACATATCTATAACCTCACCTTTATTTATGGTGAAAACATTGAAAATCTACTCTTTTAACAATTTTCAAATATTTAATACATTATTATTAACTATAATCACTATGCTGTACAATAGCTCTCTTGAATTAAGTCATCCTAACTTAAACTTTTTACTTTGGCCAACATTTCTCCCCCATTGCCCATCCCTTGGTAACCACTATTCTATTCTCTGCTTCTATGAGTACAATTTTTCAAAAAGATTCTATATAAGTGAGATCATGCACAACAAAGGAAATTATCAACAGAGTAAAGAGACAACTTATAGAATGGGAGAACAAATTTGTACACCATAGATCTGATAAGGAATTTATATCCAAAATATATTTTTAAAATTCAAATAACTCAATAGCAAGAAAACAAATACCCAATTAGAAAGGGCAAAAGACCTAAACAGACATTTTTTCAAAAGAAAACACACAAATAGCCAACAGGTAAATTTTTAAAACGCTCAGCACCACTAATCATCAGGGAAATGAAAATTAAAACCACAATGAGATGTTACCTTACCCTTATTAGAATGGCTATTACCAAAAAGATAAAAGACAACAAGGGCTGATGAGGATGTAGAAAAAAAAGAAACTTTATACACTATTGGTGGGAATATAAATTAGTATAGCTATTATTTTTTAAACAGTACAAAGGCTCCTAAAAAAATTAAAAATAAAGCCAGCATATGATCCAGTAATCCCACTTCAGAAATATAACCAAAGGAAATTAAATCAGTATGTTGAAGAAATGTTCACACTACCATGTTCATTGCAACATTATTCACAGTAAACAAGATATGGAATCAACCTAAGTATTCATCGATGGATGAATGAATAAAGAAAATGTGTGTGTTATTCCATACATATATACACACACACATATATAGAATTAAGTATATATATATATATATATATATATACTCACACACATATATATCCTTAAACACACACAAAAATATATATATATTATATATATGAATATTAATACTATTCAGCTCAGTCATTAAAAAAAGAAAATTCTGTCATTTACAAGAACATGAATGAAACTGGAGGACGTTATGCTAAGTGAAATAAGGCAGGCATAGAAAGACAAATACTGTATTCCATATCTTTTGAATGAATAAGACAAATATTAAAATGTCAATCTCAGTTTTTATACCTGAATTCTTTCACTTGTTCCCATCTCTTCCACATTCAACTTTTCCTGTTATGTGTAGCATTACTCTTTAAAAATTATAGAGCAGAATGGAATAAAAGTACTATAAAAATAAGCCCCATCCTCACCTGTACACTTCCTATATGCCTCTTCTATTTACCTTTCCCCATAGTACTTACAATTGTTTGCCATATTAAATATTTATATTGCTTATTGTGCATCTTTTTCTATAAGAAGAAGGCATATCTCATTTTATTGCACTTTGCTTTATTATACTTCACAGATATTACATTTTTTAACAAATTGAACATTTTTGGTAGCCCAGAACAAGTCTATGAACACCATTTTTCTAACATGCACTCACTTCATGTCTCTGTGCTAAATTTTGTTCATTCTTGCAACAATTCAAACTTGTTCATTACTATTACATTTGTTATGGTGATCTGTGATCAGTGATGATTAATGTTACTTTGTAATTGTTTGGGGTAGCATAAACCATGTCCACAAAAGACAATGGAACTTAATAAATGTTGTGTATGTTCAATTCTCAACCAACCTGCCATTCTCTCATCTATCTCACACTGCTCAGGTCTCCCTGTTCCCTAAAACACAACAAAATTGAAATTAGGTCAACTAATAACCTTACAATGGCCTCTAAGTGTTCGAGTGAAAGAAAGAGTCAAATGTCTCTCATTTTCAATCAAAAGCTAGAAATGATTCGGTTTAGAGAGGAAGGCATGTCAAAAGGCAAGACAGATCAAAAGTTAGGCCTGTTGTGCCAAACAGTTAGCCAAGCTATGGATGCAAAGGAAAAGTTCTTAATGGAAATTAAAAGTGTTATTCCAATAAACACACATATGATAATAAAAGAAAGGAAAGAAGGTGGGAAGAAGGGAGAGAGGGAGAGAAGAGGGGAGAGAGGGAGGGAGGAAAGAGAAAGAAAGAAAGAAAGAAAAAGGAAGGAAGGAAGGAAGGAAGAAAGAAGGAAAGAAAAAGAAAGAAAGAAGGAAAGAAAGAAAGAAAGAAAGAAAGAAAGAAAGAAAGAAAGAAAGAAAGAAAGAAAGAAAGAAAATCATATCATTAATGTGAAGAAAGTTTGAATGGTCTGGATAGAAGAGCAAACCAGTCACAACATTTCTTTAAGTCAAAGCCTAATCCAAAGTAAGATCCTAACTCTCTTCAACTAATGAAGGCTGAGAAAGTTGAGGAAGCTGCAGAAGAAAAGTCTGAAGCTAGTAGAGGTTGGTTCATGAGATTTTAAAAAAAAGAAGTCATCACCAGAAGGTAAATGTGCAAGGTGAAGCAGCAAGTGCTGATGAAGAAGCTGCAGCAAGTGATCCAAAAGATCTAGTTAAGACAATTTATCAAGGTGCCTATAATAAACAACATATTTTCAATGTAGACAAAACAGTCATCTATTATAAGAAGATGCCAACTAGAACTGTCATAGTTAGGAAAAGTCAATGCCTGATTTCAAAGATTCAAAGGACAAGCTGACTCTCTTGTTAGAGGATAATGCAGTCGTTGACTTTAAGTTGAAGCCAATACTTATTTACCATTCTGAAAATCCTAGAATTAGGTTAAATTGACTGCTCATCCAACAACTGGAACAACAAAACTTTAATAACAGCACATTTGTTTAGAGCATGGCTTGCTAAATATGTTAAGCCCACTGTTGAGACTTAACAGAAAGAAAAGATCCCTTTCAAAATATTGCTGCTCACTGATAATGCACCTAGTCACCCAAGAGCTCTTGATGGAGATGTTCAAGAAGAGTAATGTTGTTTTCATGCCTGTTAATACAAAATCCATCAGTTTTGCAGCCTATAGATAAAAAAGTAATTTTGGCTTTCAAGTCTTCTTCTTTAGGAAATACATAGGGGAGGATTCAAGATGACCACCATGTAGTAGCAGACTGGTGCCTCTCTCACAGAGCAAGGCAGAAAGTAGGGATACAACTGTCAATAGACATTGGCACCCCAAATGCTTTTGGATGGATGAAACCAGAAAGCAACAGAAGACACCGGAATCTGGTCACCTCACCCCCACTATGACCAGACTCACACAGGAACTGAAACCCTGCCCAGTGAAAAAGACTGAGTGGGTAATTCTAAGAGCTTTGGGTCTGTTCATCCCTTCCCAGTCATGCACGAATCATCAGTCTGATGCAGGAGGAGTCCTAGTTAGAGCATGGTGGCAGGCAACCAAAGCCCAGGTGGAATAGGGTACAAAACCCACACCTGATCAGCCCATGAAACCAACTCCCACCAGCAGAACCCAGTGGCCAACTCTGAGGAAGGGAAAGACAGTCTGCAGAGTGAACCTGACTGGCAACCACTGCCAACAGCTAGCTGGTGGATATCTTCGTAGCAGACCAGAAAGAATCACTGTAAAACCCTGTATGTCTACAGGGCAAATTCCCCTGCCTCCAACCACTGTA
This sequence comes from Carlito syrichta, assembly GCF_000164805.1. Classification (NCBI taxonomy): domain Eukaryota; kingdom Metazoa; phylum Chordata; class Mammalia; order Primates; family Tarsiidae; genus Carlito; species Carlito syrichta. The sequence goes on along the minus strand of NW_007257481.1, from coordinate 16,152 downwards.
GCAGGGAACTTGTTCTTTTTCAGGAACAGAATGCAAACTTCAAAAGGGAAGGAGTAACACAAAAGACACCTGAAGGGTGTCTTGACAGGAAGGCTTATGAGATGCAATATGCAGATAGCAGATGGGGGCCCATCCCCCCACTCACTCACCACAAAGTGCTAGCAGCAGAGGCTAAAAGCAAACCCATTGAGATTAACTGTAGGAGAGAAAATGTACAAGAGCGATCTTGCCACAGGGTAAGGTAAGGAGCAGAAGTGAATGTACCTCCCTCTCTCACCTATATTGAGCCACAGAAAGAACCCTGGAACAGAGGCTCTTTGGTTCTCTTTGTATCATTGACTAGCTTCAAAGCAACAATAATAAAAAAGGATTATAAAGAAGGAAGAGAGATCTGTCACAAATGAGGAAAAAATCAACAACAAAAAATAGGCAACACTCAGAGTCCTAAAGAGACAGCATCCAGCCAGATGCAGTGGCTCACACCTGTAATCCCAGTACTTTGGGAGGCAGACGCAAGAGGATGGCCTGAGTCCCGGGGTTCAAGATCAACCTGGGCAACTTGGCGAGACCTTGTCTCTACAATAAATCAAAGAATTGCTGGGTTTGGTGGTGTGCACCCGTAGTTCCAGCTATTTGGAAGGTTGAGGTAGAAGGATCACCTGAATCTTGCAGGTCAAGGCTGCAGTGGCTGTGAGCATGCCATTGCACTCCAGCCTGGGCAACAGAATGAGACTCCTACAACAACAACAACAACAACAACAAAAAGAGGCAGCACGCCAAAAAAAGCAGTTATCAGAGCACAAACAATAAAACTCCCCCAGAATGACCTGCTCCAGATGATAGCCACAGAAATCAGAGACTGAATGGCTAAAACAAACAGAGAGAACCAAGGGAAACTAAAAGCAAAACTCATTGAACTCATGCGGGAAGTAAAAGCAAAGTTGTTCAATTTCAGAAAAGCCTGTTCTGAAATAATGAAAATGAAGATCTCCATCCTGAAAATCTAAGACACAGAAACAAATATAGAAAGCAGGACCAGTCAAGCAGAGTAAAGAATCTCAGAATTTGACAACCATAATATGAAATTAATCCAATCTGTCAAAAACATGGGGTTGGGGGGAGCACAAAAAGAGGGAACAAAGCCTCTGAGAGATGTCAAAAAGCCAAATCTACACCCGATTGGTATCCCTGAAGCAGAAAGGGAAACTGAGAACACCGTGGAACAAACATTCCATGAGGTCATCCAAGAAAACTTCCCACTTATTGTTAGAGAGGTAGTCAAGACATTCAGAGAACCCTTGCAAGGTATCACATGAGAAGACCATCCCCAAAACACACAGTAATCCACCTCCACAAAGTAATCATGAAAGAAAAAATCCTAAAAGCAGCAAAAGAGAAAGGTCATTCTACGAACTGCAAAGACCCATCAGAATCACTCCAGACTTATGTGCAGAAGCACTACAAGAGAGAAAAGAATGGAGTCCATTTTTTAATGTTCCTAAAGATAAGCAATTCCATTCAATAATTTCCTACTCTGCTAAGCTAATCTTCATCAGTGATGGAGAATTCAAATCCATCCCAGATATCCCATGCCTAAAAGAATATGCAACCTCCAGAGCAGCTCTTCAAGAGATGCTTAAAAAGGTGCCAAACACAGGACAAAAAAGAACAGTCACACTCATCACAAAAGTACAGGTAAGCACAGAGTTAACAGAGCATACAAAGTATTCACAAAAATGAAAATATACATATATAAAATATAAACATAAGAAGGAAAACAAAGCAAGCCCCTATGACAGGGATAAACTAACACATTTCAATACTTTGAACATGAATAGATTAAATGTGCTACTGAAGAGACGTAAAGTGGCAAAGTGGATAAAAAACATGATCCAACAGTCTGCTGCCACCAGGAAACTCATCTCACTACAAAGGACACCCACAGGCTCAAAGTTGAGGGTGGGAAAATGATCTTTCAGGCTAATGGAAAACAGAAGACAGCAAGTGTAACTATTCTGATATCAGATAAAAACATCAAACCATAAAAAGTTTAAAATGACATGGAAGGACACAGAAGGAGACTACATAAAGATCAAAGGCTCAATCCACCAGTAAGAAATACCCATCTTAAACATGCATGCACTCAAAATAGGAGAACCAGGTTTTATAAAAATAAACTAAGAGAAGAAATTGACTCTCACACAATCATAGTTGTAGACCTAAATACCCATTAACAGTTTTAGACAAAAAAACCAACAAGGTGATCTGGAAGATTAACTTGACACTCAATCATATGGATTTAATAGACATCTACAGAACACTCTGCTCATCATCAACAGAGTATACATTCTACTCATCAGGACATGACACATTCTTGGACATAAATCAAGCATGAACAAATTTCAAAAGATCGAAATGATACCATGCACCTTCTCAGATCACAGTGGAATAAAAAGAAATATCACCAGAAACAAGATTCCCTAAAACACAAAATGACATGGACACTAAATGATATGCTGCTGAACAACACCTGTATCAACACCTAGGCATAGAAAGAACATTCCAGCCAGGCTCGGTGACTCAGTCTGCAATTCCAGTACTTTGGAGGCTGAGCTGACTGAATTGCCTAAGCCCATAGGTTCAAGACCAGCCTGGACAACTGGTGAGACCTTGTCTCTACAATAAATCAAAAATTAGCTGGGTGTGGTAGCACGCACCTGTAGTTCCGGCTACTTGGAAGGCAGAGGCGGAAGGATCACCGGAGCCCAACAGGTCAAGGCTGCGATGGCCAGGAGCGTGCCACTGCATTCCAGTCTGGGTACAGAGTGAGACTCCAACTCAAAAAAAAAAAAAAAAAAAAGCAAAAACATTCCTCAAAAGTAAGAGTCATCTATGATAAACCCACAGTCAACATTTTGCTCAATGCGTAGAAGTTGGAAGCATTCCCCCAAGACTAGTAACAAGACAAGGATTCCCCTCTCGTCTGTCCTGTTCAACACAGCATTAGAAGTCCTAGCCAGAGCAATCAGTCAAGAGAAGGAAATCAGGGGTATTCAAATAGGGAAAGAAGAAGTTAAAGTATCCCTCTTTGTGGACAATATGATTCTGTGTCATGGGAACCCTAGGAAGTATGTCAAAAGCCTCCTCTTACTGATAATTAACTTTGGTAAAGTATCGTGGTACAAAATCAAAGTGCAAAAGACACTTGCATTTCTATACACCAGCATCAAGCAGGCAGAGAACCAAATAAAAAGCACAATTCGATTCACAATAGCCACACACACAAAAGAAATACCTTGTTATCCACCTAACTAGAGAGGTGAGAGACCTTTACAACAAGTACAAAATTCTGCTCAAAGATATCAAAGATGATACAAACAAATGGAAAAACATTCCATGCTCAAGGATTGGAAGAGTCAATATTGTTAAGATGTCTATCCTACCCAAGGCAATCTATAGATTCAAGAAATACTCATCAAATTACCAATGTAATTTTTCTGGGACCTGGAAACAACAATACAGAGATTCATATGGACACAAAAAAGGGCAAAAGTAGCCAAAACAATCCTCAGCAAAAGGAACAAAAAGGGAGGTATCACACTATCAGACTTTAAACTTTATTACAAGGCCACAGTAACCAAAAACAGCTGGGTATTGGTACAGGAATAGGCACATAGACCAATGGAAGAGGACAGAGATTCCAGAAGCAAAAACACATTTCTCAACCAACTCATCTTTGATAAAGCCACCAGTAAAAATCACTGGGGAAAGGAGATCATATTTAGCAAATGGTGCTCGGAAAACTGGTTGGTCATATGCAGAAGAATGAAACTGGAACCTTACCTCTTACCATACACAAAAATCAACTCTAAATGGATTAAAGACCTAAACATAAAACCTTAAACTATAAGAATTGTAAAAGAAAATGTAGGAAACACCCTTATGCACATCAGAGTAGGCAATGAATTCTTGACTAAGTCCCCAAAAGCCAATGCCATAAAAGCTAAGATAGACGAGTGGGACCTCACCAAACTTAAGAACTTTTGCAGAGCAAAAGAACCCATCAAGAAAGTAAAGAGACAACCCACAGGATAGGGAAAAAATACTTGCAAATTATGCATCTGACAAAAGCCTTATGTTTATTGCTGCACTATTCACAATAGCAAAAACATGGAACTAACCTACTATTCATCAAAAGTGAACTGGATAAAGAAAATGTAGTACATATATACAATGGAGTATTACACAGCCATAAAGAACAAAATCATGGACTTTGCAGCAAATTGGATGGAGGTGGAGACCATAATACTAAATGAACTATCACAGAAACAAAGGTTTGAATACCATGTGTTCTCACTTACAAGTAGCCCCTAAACATTAGTCACATTAACACAAGGGAGGGATTGGCAGTCATTGGGCACTGCTGGGTGAGGAAGTGAAGGAGAAGGGCAGTGGGGAGTGGGGGAGGGCACATGATAACACAAAGGGTATCTGGTCCACTACAGAGGGAGTAAGGGCCAGTTAGAAGCCCAAATTTACCTGAAAGCAGCCTACTTTTGTAGTTAATCCTCCCTTATATCCCACATCTCTATAATACAATAAAATTTTTTTAAATGTTTTGTAAAACTGTTGCTACCATAGATAGTGATTTTTCTTACCAGTCTGGGCAAAGTAAATTGAACCTTCTGTAAATAATTCATTTTTAAAATGTGGTACATATAATTGATGGACTATTATGCGGCCATAAAGAAGGATAAAATTATGAACTTCACAGCAACTTGGATGGACTTAGAGTCTATAATACTTAGTGATCTATCACAGAAACAAAGAACTGAGTGGTACTCATAAGCGGACCCTGAACAATTATCATAATACTGTAAGAAAGGGATTGGCAAGAGTGGGAAACTGCTGAGGAGGTGGGGCACACACTTCATCAATAAGGGTACCTGATCTCAAACCAAGTAAAGTGGGGACCAAAGTGAGGCCCAAACTTTACCTGTGCAATGACCATTTGTATACCTAACCCTGAATTGTACCCCACATCTTTAAATTAAATTTTTTTTTTAATTCATGATTTTAGATGTCATTAAGAACATTTGTGATTCATGGAAAGAGAACAAAATACCATAAGTAGCAGGAGTTTGGAAAAAGTTAATTCCAACTCACATGGATGACTTTTAGGACTTCAAGACTTCAGTGGAGGAAGGCATTGAAGATGTGGTGGAAATAGTGAGAGAACTAGAATTAGAAGTGGACTAAAGATGTGACTGAATGCCTACAATGTCATGATAAAACATGAACAGATAAGGAGTTGGTTTCTTGAGATGAAACCAACTCCTGGAGAAGATGCTGCAGATATTGTTGAAATACCAACAAAAGATATGGATTATTACATAAACATAATCCATAAAGCAGTGGAAGGGTTTGAGAGGATGGACTCTAATTATGAAAGAAGTTCTACATAGACTATGAAGCAGCATCCCATGCTATAGAAAAATCTTTCATGAAAGGAACAGTAATCAATGGGACAAACTTCTGTTCTGTCTTATTTTAAGAAATTGCCATAGTCACTCCAACCTTCAGTAACTACCACCCTGATCAGTCAGCAGTCATCAACATCAAAGGAAAGATCCTTCACCAGTAATAAGACTGCAACTCACTAAAGGCTCAGATAATCACTAGCATTTTTAGAAATAAAGTATTTTAATGAAGGTATATACATTTTTTAGACATAATGCTATTGTACACTTAATAGATTTTAGTACAGTATAAACATAACTTTTGTATGCACTGAGAAACCAAAAAATTAATATGGCTAGCTCTACTGCACTATTCCCTTTATTGCAATGGTCTGGAACTGAATCTGTAATATCTCCAAGGTATTCTTGTTTGCTCATTGAGAGCAGGAATTCTTTGTTTCTAGTTTAATAATAGCATGTAGAGTAGTGCCTGACACATAGTAGGCACTCAATAAAAAAATCTTTTTGATTAAACACATAAATATTTGTTTGATGAAAGTAGGAAGGAATTAAGATAGTAAGTATGCAAAAATAAGAGAGAGTGGGAAGTTATGGTTATAATTAGCTCCAGAGAAGGCTGTAAAAGCTGTGAAAATTTATCATTAGTGCTCCTCCACTTCTTTTCTTCAGCCCACTATACTCACTTCAGCTTTAATTCTTCCTTGCCTTCTGCTCAGGGCCCAGATCATGATGACTATGAAGAGGATGATTAGCATTTAATAAGTCTGTTTCTGGTTCTGCAGCAGACATTTTATATATTTAACTAATTGTCAAAAAATCCTGTATACTCAAATTTTATATGGATATGAAAACCTCATATTTGTGTGTATTAAGTTAACATTCATTAAATAATTAGAACAGTACCTGGCTGTAAGAGCTACATAAGTATTTGTTACTATAACTACTATTATTGTTTTAGCTCCATTTTAGCAATGAGAAAATAGGCTCAGAGTTGACTAACAGCACACAGTGGGGATCAGAAGATTCTAAACTATTATTAAGACCAATACAGTTCCCAATCTTTGATTTCCCTACTATATGACGTTTATACTTCTTGGCTGCTCAGTCTTATCCCAGTTTTACTCTCAAGTCTTCACTACCACTGAAATAACTCACAGTCTGAGCGTTTGTGAACAGAGCTACTCCAATCAAAGCACACTTAACCATGAACTATTCCTTCCAGATGTTGATCCTTGCTGATATAATACACCAATCTTGACCTTCCATATGACCCAGCAATTCCCCTATTGGGAATATACCCAGAGAAACTCAAATCAATCTACAAAAAAGATACCTGCACACATATGTTTGTTACAGCTCTATTCACAATAGCAAAAAGACGGAACCAATCATGTTGCCCATTGAAGCTGGATGGATAAAGAAAATGTGGTACATATATACAATGGAATATTATGCAGCCATAAAGAAGGACAAATATATGGACTTTGCAGCAACTTGGATGAATTTGGAGTCGATCATACTCAGTGATCTATCACAAAAACAAAGAACAGAGTACCATATGTTCTCACTCATAAGTGGACCTTGAACAATTATAATACTAAAAGAAAGTGTCTGGCAGTAATGGGAAACTGTCAGGGAGGCGGGGTGGTATTGGCAGTTGAGGGAAACTGCTAGGGGAGGGAAGGGCATATCACATCAACAAGGGTTGATGCATAATCAGTGTTTGTATACCTAACCCTGAATTGTACCCCACATCTTTATAATTAAAATAATAATAATAATTTTTAAAATACACCAATCTGAGCTAAGTTTTACATGTGACATGTTTCACTTACAGTTTTCTCTAATAATGCACCTTGCTTTATCCAGCCTTTTACAAAATGTGTTCCATATAAGTATACTTTTACAAATGAGGCTTCCTTGAAAAAGTCATCCTGAGTAACTAAATTTGAGAAACAATGAATTGCATATTTCCCTTATAGAGACGCAAAGCATTTTGACATTTTAAAGTTTTAAAAAGTCTAAGTAGCCGGGCTCAGTGGCTCAGCCTGTAATCCCGCACCTTTGGGAGGCTGAGATGAGTGGACTGCCTGAGCCCGCGGGTTCGAGACCCGCCTGGGAAGCGAGACCTCATCTCTACAATAAAT